>NW_018128076.1:906680-923454 GCF_001952655.1 Monopterus albus
TACATATATACATATACATACATAGATACATACACACTATATGTCAGAAATAAATACACCATTTTCCAAACATGCCTCGAGATTCTGCCACTGTAAAATCTGACATTACTGAGAAGTAAGTGTTCATGTGTTCAAGCACTTTGTGGACAGGTACCTTTGTGGGACCGTGCAAGCCTCTTTGGGAGCAGCAACACTGACAGTTGGCTTGGTTTCTTGGCTTGGACTCTGTTTGAAGACCGGGACCGTCTGGAGCTCCTCTCTCAGAGGGCTGGAGCTGGAGCCTGAGTCCGGCAAGGTGCTAGGACTACGGGGAACAGCAGAGCTCAACTGAGCCTCTGCACTGGGAGATGGGAACACCTGACAATGGAACAAAAATTATTTGCAGCACTAGACTGCCGTTTTTCTTTTTTATGTTTTTAATAAAGCTTATTAAACAAACAAAAAAAAAAAGAAAAAAAAAAACATCCACCATTGTCATTGTAAAAGTGGAGTTTTTTGACGCTATACTGTATTTTACCTCCTGCTGCTGCACTGTTGCCAGAGGATGTGGAGAAAAATACAGGATCTGAGGTTACTTTATGTCCAGAAATGTTCCTGTACAGGGACTCACTGTTTTACCTGACTAGGTCTAAACTACAAGCAGCCGCCAGTGAAGCCCCCTGGGACAGTGATCAGCTCATCAATGTTGGATTCCCCCAGAGCACAGTACCCGTTTGTTTTGACTGCTTGAGGCCAGTGTGTTTGCTGCATGTGATGTGTTGCTGGTTAATGAGTGGATTAACAATCCATGATGTTACTGTTGGTGCTATGCTACCTGTTGGAATCAATTTCACTACTTTGGGAATGTATGTGGTCATGTGGGGGAAGACGCAACAATCACCGGTTGGATTTACCGACCTTAGAGCTACTTTAAAGAGAGTGATGTTTCCACTACTTGGTGGGACTTAATGGTAAGTTTTCTTTTAAAAAACAGACATTGCATGTCTGCTAATGCTATGTTTCTGTAACGTTAGAGAAAATTGTTGTAAGGCTGGAGAAATTACTATGTCTGCATTATGGCAGTTAAAATATGGGGTTTCTCAACTACGCACTTTTTTAAGAGTGTTACACATCTCTTTTCATGATATATATATACCGTTGTTTACCCATCTATGGAGGAGAAATTCAGATTAATTAATGCCGCCACAGTTTTTCGTGCTGTCCCAGCATCACACCACCAGCAACAGGAGTTGTGCACGTTCACAAACTATCCTCTCATTTTTAGGATGAGGCTCTTTGGTTTTATTATTCTGAAAAATTACAGACTATTTAGAGTTATGAGGGGTGCCAAGCTAATCTAGAGGTACTTAAAATTAAACATTAAATGACTGGAAACTAGTATGCCATGGGGACTTTAAGATTAGATGACAATTCAATTACCTGTAGACCAGATGCATTAGAGAAAACACTTAGTTGGTGTTAAAACAATATTGATGTATCCCTATATACGTGAGAATACGTCTTTTGTTGCTGTCACTTCTACTCTCCACAGTGCTTCCACCCTGAGCACCTCTACACTGCAAAAAAATGAGGGACAAACTCCACAACTCTTGTTCTGTAAAAACATGCACTTCAAGGCTCAAATGCTGCTTCAGCTGTCCCACTAAACTAATTTGAATTACTATATTCCAAAGACAGTCTAAACTAATTTCTCCATTTTACTTCCTGATACAGCACCTTACTGTGCTGTGGTTGAGGGATACGTGATAGTCACATATACACAAGTTTTGGCTGGGTTTACTACTGGAGTTGTGCTCAGAGTTAACGTAGAAACAAGTTTTTACACTGCAGACTGGACAGCTGGAGCATTTTTGCAGTTTGTGATTTTGGGACACTAGTAAAACCTGTTCCGGTGTTTGGATTATATTTGTGCACGTAACATCTCAGAGTTGCTCCTCTGTGTGCATCATCTGCACTTCGCATGAAAGAGAACATGGTTTGTGTCTGCATTCATCCTGTGTGTTTTGAAAGAAACAATGGGCAAAAGTGACACAGCTAAGACTTATTCTCAAGCACATAGGGAAACATCAATATTGTTTTAACACCAGCTTGAAAAATCACTAACTATTCCATAAGACACTAAAAGTATACTCTGCAATTTAACCCAAAATATTAACATGTTTGGTAAGACCTTGACTGGAAATGCATAAATAAAATATTAATGCTACAAAGCCTATAATACTAGAAAGATGAATACAACATAATATAGACAAACAAAGGAAGGTTCTTACACATGCTGACAGATGGATTAAAAGTAAGCGCATCCAACCTACCTGTCTATCTCTGCATGCCATCTCCTGCAGTGGCTCCTCCAGCACTGCAGAGGTGGTGGTGTTCAGAGGTTTCACAGCAGCGACAGCAGATCGCTCTGCTCCTCTCCTCTTCTGGCCTGGTTTCACATGCACAGCAGGCTTCACAACAGATGGCTTCACGTTCAGTTTGGGCCTCACTGAACAGGAAGCAAAGTTGTAAAGATACATAAGGAAAAGAAGAAAGGCTTCATTTTTAATGTGACAAAGATCTGTTACAGACTTTAACAGAAACTGTGTGAATCCGAGGTGTGCGTCTACATGGCTAGTCAGGTGTCTCTAAATCTCTTTCCTCTATAAAAGAAAACCAGGTTTCTTGTTTACATGACACTGATGTATCTACAGAACGCAGACAACAACAAGGTCACTCAAATGGTACTGTATAAGATGATTGTGAGCTATTCCCTACCTATCTCAGTCGAAGATGGGCTGCCTTGGTGTTCAAACAGAAATGTGGGCTGCAAAATGAAGTATGTATGACAACACTGGAGCCGAGGTACCTTTGGTGTTTGCAGTGTGCAGTGCAGCAGGACCCTGAGGAGCTGCTCTGGCCTGCTTGATGGGTGACTTTTTTTCTGGGACCTCCCTGAAGCCGCTGGAGCTCTGTGGTTGTGACTCAGTCTCACCGTGCCATGGAGAAGAGCTCTGCTTCAAAGGGGCCAAGGTCACCGTTGTAACAGTAGTAGCTGTTGTACCAGATGTAGTAGTGGTGTTCAGAAGTGAAGCAGCTTTCGATCTGAGGGGGATCAGTTTACGAACAGGGAACTCTTGGGTGGAGGAGGTTGTGTCAGGGGTCAGAGCAGTAGAGGAAGGTGGCGTAAGACTGACTTTAGCAGGAGTCTTCCTCTTCAGAGTTCCATCAGCTGTTTGTTTCTCTGAAGGCTTTGCTTCAGATGAGGTTTTGGTCTGCTCCTCCATTTCCTGCTTGCGAAGGCGTTTCTCACGCATTATCTCCTCAAAGGTCTTGACCTTGACATTGTTACTGCTGGTAGGGCTGGTCTAGAAAGACACAGGAAATTATCATCACCTACAGCCAAAAGAATAACAAGCAACCACAGACAGTAATGAAGTGTCCTCCAGGCCATACCTCAGGAGCAGCAGTGGGAGTTTTCAGTGGTTTCTCTGTCACTTCAGCACTCTTCTCTGAAGTGGCGTTGCCTGCCGAGTTTAACATAAAATGCATGTTTTGAACACTAAAATAGTTTGTCTAAGATGAGGATTAGCAAATTCCACATATAATACAATCTGAAAAACATTTAGAACAGTAGAACTGACTATTTTGCATAGATTCCTTGTGTCAGCACATAGGGAACTACAGAAATGATGGTGCCATCTTACTTTGGGAAGCCAACTTGTTGATGCGCAGCAGCTGAGGCTTCTTAACACCATTCTCCTCAGAACCCGAGCTCTTCTTGTTTTCAGCCTCCAGGGCCTGCTGAGCTTGTATCCTCACTGCCTTCTCCCTGCGAATCTCCTCCAGGGTCTTGACTCTGACCTCCCCTACATTTGTGGTCTCAGGACCAGGGGCTGTTGTGTTTGGATCAGCATGGCTCTTGCCTGGAGCTTTCTCCACAGTGTGCTTTGCCTTTTTAGGGCTGAGGTCCTGCTCCTCCTGCCTTTTTTCCCTGGCATTAAGGATCTCAGAAAACATTTTGACATGGGCTATGGAGCTGTCTGTAATGGTGATGGCTCGCCTGATCCCCTTAGCTTTGGTAGTAACAGTTTTGTTAATTTCTGAAGCATCGTCTGAATGGCCATCATTCCGAGGCTGAGACTTTGCTGCCTTCTCCTGTCGGATCTCCTCCAGTGTTTTGATGCGGATCTGCTCAGAAGCTTTCTTCAACTCCATCTTGGTCTCAGCTGTTGTGAAAGTCGGGGGACAATAAATAGCATTTTAATGAATATAATATACATTTAATATAATTACAAGTGCCTAATCTGTCTAGACAAAATTATGGACAATTTTAAAATAACCCCTCATATTCTTGAGACTTACCTGTATGACCTTAACAGGCTTCAAAGCTAAAGAAGCACAAGAAACAAAAACAGCTTAAACAGGCATTTCCACCCTAGACTGCATAAATTATAAGCTGCATTAAAACACAACCACTTAATGTGCACACTGACAGTGACAACATTGCTATTCCCATCTGAAGATGCTCACCTTTGTGAGGGGGCATTATTGACTGTTCCTCATCCACAAATCTGCCCAGACGATCAGCCAGACTCCTTTTCAGTGAGCCAACTTCTCTACACTTTACATCTGCAGCAAGGACAAGTCACAAGTTTCTAATCTGTACTATTACCATTAAGTAATAGCATATGAATTCTACTGATAAGCTCAAAACATTCACATTTATATAGAGAGGTGTAACAAAAGATCACATTTACCAGTGTTGGGTAGTTTCCTTCCAAGTCTGTCAGATACACTGCTCCTTGGTCTGCCACTTTCTTCAAAGACAAATGGGCCTAGGTTAAAAGAGGGGCCAGGTACTGGTAGAGAACAGAATAATAATAATAATAATATTACTTATTTCAGGAATGAACAAAAATGTCCAGAAAATATCATCTATTCGTTTACGGCCAAAATATATCGCATGAAATTTGTAAATAATCACGTTCTGGAAAGAATTATCCAGACTTGTGTATCTAACTCCCTGAAATTTTGATAACCTCACAAGTTCGAGCTTTTTACCATCTCTGGCCTCGTAGACAGCTGGCTGAAAAAAAGAGTGGATGTTTTCTTTCTCTCCAGTGGCTGAGGTGTCAGCGCTTTGAATCGTGCAACCAGCTTTCTTCATGCTGGCCTTCAGGGCCTTCCTCAGTCGGATCTCCTCTAGGGTGCTCACTCCAAAATTCAGCGAGTCATCTGTCAAGACAACATTATTAAAACACGGTCACAGCATGAAGTATGCCAAGGATTGTGGAGTACTGCAGCTTTGGCCTCAAGTTAAAGTATGCTTCCAAAGTTCTGGTCTCAGTCTCACCTGACTTGGGTGGCTTTCTAGGAGAAGGGCCAACTTTGCCATCCTCTCCCTCCTCTGAGAATTGATCTAGAAATAAAGAGATGAATGGTAAAGACCACAGGGAACATTCTGTCTCAATTTGAGGCAGGGATGTTCAAATAATACTTTAAGCAAAGAAAGTAAGTCTTGAGAACACAATTTTGAGAACAAATGTAGCTTACCATCTTCATCTTCATCATCATCTGCTGGATTAATCACCACTGGTGGATGAGTGGGGCTTGGTACTGGCTCCTGAATTTCTGTCTTAATGACACCTCTGAGCTGCGGATTAGCTGCGGTGGGGAGAGGGGCAGCTGGCAGGGGAGCTGGTTCCTCATGTAGCTGTTCATCAATCTTGCTCAGACCTGAGAAAATTTCAGCAGTTATTGTTGCTGTCTTTCACGAGTGGATGTAAAATATTCTTCAAAACCTTTCTCAATTATCTGTGTGTTTGTGTAAAGGATGGCCACTCACTTTTATTAGGTGGGACGAAGATGCCATCAAAATAGCGAGGCTTTTCATGGAAGAAGACACAGTGAGGCTTCTGGCAGCCAGCTGGCTGGTTCTCCCAGTAACAAGGTATCTCCTTTCGATTTTTCTGTTTTAATGCACAGAATAAATAGCATGTAACAACATGCATGGTGGACATGGGCTGATCATATTTGAATCAGATCTGTCCATAAAATGTGCCCTAAGGCATGCAACAACACAACTGATTCCAACAGAGTGAAAAAAAAAATTTTATTTTATTTTTCAGGAACTACATCTCTTGCACACTGATGGTGTTATTGTTTTCCTAACAAAATAAGGTATGTGACTGAACAAAAAATATTCAAGTCCCTGGCCTGGCCACAGGGCTCAATATGTTTTATTTTACGTATTTATTTAGGAGCACTGGTGCAACCAAACGAAAAAAATGTAGTCACAATAATGTTAACATAATCAATTTTTTGATACATACCAATTCTGAATATTTCACAAAGTTTCAATACTCATTTTCCATAGCATCAATACACCGACATCAGCTACACTTTCTCACTCTCTCTTCTGACAATTAGTTTATGTGCACACACACACTGCTGCAGTGTCCACAGCCCTGCCTCCTCTCACTCACACACTTGCGACACACTTGTGTCTGCCTTGTCACTCATCTCGTCTTGCTCTGGTAGAGTTTCAAACTAATGACAGACCATGTTATATTGTAGTGGCATATTGCTATGTTGTTAACTCATTAAAGGTGACAAGTGCAGAGCCTCCACGACAGGTTTTGGTTAAAGACAGTACTGTTGTTTAACAATGCTACAGAGCAGTGCTATAACAACCTCTATAAAAAATTTCTAGAGGTTGTTGATCGCTCCCATTTCATCATCAGTGAAGCATTAAACAAGATGCTCCAGTAAGCTGTTGTTAACGAGGGTGTTGTTGTGTCAATGGCCTAAGTGTAATTCTTAAAGCTATAATAATAGCCTCAGAGCTATTAGACCTGAGCAATCTCAGACAGCAGAGATTCAGTTGATAGGAAAATACTTCAATTAATTCATAAATCAAGTTAGATGCTGTTGTGCTTAACACACAGTACGTGTGACAATCTCAGAGGCTCTCGAGCATGTGTACTACATCAGGAATGTTTTTATTAATGTGGAAAAAAAAACATAAGTAGAAAAAATGTGCCCATTGGTAATATCCGATACAGTCTTTCTGCTGTCTGCTAACGGCAGACATGTTATATACTTTATGTTTATACTTTTAAGCAAAATGGACAATTTTATGCCCTCAATCGGGTGTCAGTTTTTTCCTATGGCATCAAATATCAATGTTTTTTAAGGTACTAGGAAATTCCGGTATTGTGACAAGTCACACAGAAGATAATTTAGGAGCAGTCATTTTTTTTAAGAAATGATGCTGCCTGACTAAGTGTTTAACCACACAAAGGCACAAACACACAAAAAATGAACGTTCATGAATGGAGCAGGTCTGAACCAAACGTAGCTAGTGGAGGGAGGAAGACGTGAGGGAGATGATGGACACAGCCCTGTTCAGGACAATCTCGGATGCATCTCCGAGAGACTGTCAGGAGATGGCTTTAATGGAGAGGAGCAAACAAACCAATGCCCATATGCAAAACCAACTGCTTAGTCACCACCCTTAAAATCCCTCCTCTTGTAAAAGTAGACCACGATGTTTGAAAACACTTATAATAAAGCACAAATCTCACCTTTATGTAGCTTGTGCTAGTGTATTTTGGCATCTTCTCCTCATTCTAGTGTGCCAAGCACCAATTTGCTTAATACCTCCCTGGTGTAGCGAACAGCCATCTAGAGACATCTGGAGACAGGGCTAACAGCCACACCATGAAGCTGCTCCACTGGGCTCATCTCCACTACACAGCTACATCTAAATGGTTAGCTATTAGCCTAACACAATCACTATGGTTAACACATACCGGTGGTGGATGACAGACTGTGAACACCACTGAAATTATTGCTTCACTGCTAGTTTATCCTTGTTTATCAGGTGTTTTAATAAGATACTGTTATTGGCTTTTTACTCGCAGAGATTTTACTGAATGCACATTAACAACCATAGGTGTTGCCACATCGAGTAATGCTTCACCTCACCTGCCTCCCTCTCTATATTACAGCCCATCAGCTGCTATCTGCTCTGTGTACAGGAACTGAGCATCAGTCAAACACCAACAGCAGAGGTGAGAAGCCGCTCCATAAACATCTAAACCATATTTTCCTATCCACCGATCTCACACAATGGTCTATGAGTACTGGTAAAATGCTTATGGCCCTTACAAACAGAGAACCCAAGCAACTCTGAGTTAATCACCCCTTTGCACCTAGATAATTTTCCCACTCACATACTCAGATTTTTACTTGCATATGCGAATGAAATGCTCCCACTGTGAACACATGGTTAAGTTATGACTGTAGTGATGTAGCTATTACTAGTGATGTTCTGGAGGAAGAGCCAATATTTCTTTCAGTCAGTCTTATCTTCATCACAACCACTTAGATAAATAGCAAATGTAGTACACAAGTTATCTACCCAATAGGGGTGTAAACTGTTTTGGTACAGTGCAGATGTGCACCGAATACTAGCATTAATAGTAGTTAACAGTAGGCTTGATTTATATTCAGAACATCTTTTCAAATTCACGTTCCCACACAAACATATTAAGTGGGGGACCGGAGGGCAATAAACACATAGCATGATTCGTGTTATGGCCAAAACAAACAAGAAGCAGAGCTATAAGACCCTTCTTTACCATTTTTACTTGTTTTTCTCCTGTTTGGGAACAGCCATGAAATACAACAACAGAGAAGAACAAGTAGATAAGGCGTCTCATTTGATTATTGTTTACTGTGCTCCCCCCTTCATACTGACGTTCAGTTGTAATTGGGTATGTGTTTAGCAACTCAAACTTACTACCTCATGTGAAATGACTCCATGTGAACGTCAATATCAAAGAAAGAAAATGAGTGTAGTACAAGTGCTGCTTTTTTATAATTTCCCTGGTTATTGGAGCACATTAGCAGTAGTTTTCAGCAGAACTGTTTGTCTTCTATTTTATTTTTAGATATTTAATTTGTTTAATTTAAAAACTGCAAACTGTTGATGTTTACAGAAGTTCATAAAAAATAAGCAATTTTTTTACTTGTATTTTTGTACCCTCACTGTATCAAAAATGAACCAAACCATGATTTTTTTTGTACTTTTACAGCCCTGCTAGTTAGACAAAAGAAATTTAATGTCATTATACAGTACTCTATATTACATCCTAACAGGCTTGTTGTGCTTTGCCTTTACAGTGGATCAAGTGTTCCTTCCAAGAGGTCTAGAAGCAGGAGTTAAGATCCTGGCCCATGTTTGCAAGATTTTTTTTCTACCCTTCAGTAATGGCCATTCAAGATACACACAGCCTCACGTAGGCAAAGCCTGAAGGAGTTTTGTGGCCTTTCTTCAGTTTAAAATTAATATTTTAGTTCTGCTTACTGTGATCTCCATGTGGCGAAACTTGCAGATGGAACGAAAGCAGCGCCCTTCCTGCCAGAGGCTACAGACGGTCTCATTACCCATAGCTGCCTCACAATGCCTGAATGGGCAGCTGTCTCCCTGCAGGATAAATTAAATGCATTACAGCCATACACTCCACATGGCTACTTAACATCTGTATGTGTAAGGTTTGTGCTCAAACTTTCTTACTTTAGTGCAGGTGGAATAGTAAAAGAAGTAGCAGTCATCTCCATGGTTGGTCATGGTATGCGTCTTAAGGTGTGGAGGTGATGGAGTTATGAACTTAAAACCCAGCAGCTGGTTCTCTTCAGGGCCAACAGGACTCTCCCTGACATGACAGAATACAGCAAAACATCATAAAGCAAAATTCTGTTGTATTACATTAATTCACCATGAATATTTTAAACACATCTGCACATGTAAAGCTAAATTAAAGGACAGTACTGGTCATTTTCTATAGTAATAGTATTTTCAACACTATCCATGCAGAGACTAAAACTGTCAATGAACTGCCTCTATTCGTTGCTAATGTCTGTCAGCTGTCAGTCCTGGATCAGTTTGTTCATCTGTGCCATAAACCTCCATGTTGTCTGGGTGACATGTTTCTTCATTAGCAAACCACAGACCTAAGCGTGAAGAGCTGGTGGGCTGTAAACAAAACTGAGCGTTCACACAAAATCTCATGTACAGTGCCTTGCGAAAGTATTCGGCCCCCTTGAACTTTGCGACCTTTTGCCACATTTCAGGCTTCAAACATAAAGATATAAAACTGTAATTTTTTGTGAAGAATCAACAACAAGTGGGACACAATCATGAAGTGGAACGAAATTTATTGGATATTTCAAACGTTTTTAACAAATAAAAAACTGAAAAATTGGCCGTGCAAAATTATTCAGCCCCCTTAAGTTAATACTTTGTAGCGCCACCTTTTGCTGCGATTACAGCTGTAAGTCACTTGGGGTATGTCTCTATCAGTTTTGCACATCAAGAGACTGAAATTTTTGCCCATTCCGCCTTGCAAAACAGCTCGAGCTCAGTGAGGTTGGATAGAGAGCGTTTGTGAACAGCAGTTTTCAGTTCTTCCCACAGATTCTCGATTGGATTCAGGTCTGGACTTTGACTTGGCCATTCTAACACCTGGATATGTTTATTTGTGAACCATTCCAATGTAGATTTTGCTTTATGTTTTGGATCATTGTCTTGTTGGAAGACAAATCTCCGTCCCAGTCTCAGGTCTTTTGCAGACACCATCAGGTTTCCTTCCAGAATGGTCCTGTATTTGGCTCCATCCATCTTCCCATCAATTTTAACCATCTCCCCGGTCCCTCCTGAAGAAAAGCAGGCCCAAACCATGATGCGGCCACCACCATGTTTGACAGTGGGGATGGTGTGTTCAGGGTGATGAGCTGTGTTGCTTTTACGCCAAACATAACGTTTTGCATTGTTGCCAAAAAGTTCGATTTTGGTTTCATCTGACCAGAGCACCTTCTTCCACATGTTTGGTGCGTCTCCCAGGTGGCTTGTGGCAAACTTTAAACGACACTTTTTATGGATATCTTTAAGAAATGGCTTTCTTCTTGCCACTCTTCCATAAAGGCCAGATTTGTGCAGTATACGACTGATTGTTGTCCTATGGACAGAGTCTCCCACCTCAGCTGTAGATCTCTGCAGTTCATCCAGAGTGATCATGGGCCTCTTGGCTGCATCTCTGATCAGTCTTCTCCTTGTATGAGCTGAAAGTTTAGAGGGACGGCCAGGTCTTGGTAGATTTGCAGTGGTCTGATACTCCTTCCATTTCAATATTATCACTTGCACAGTGCTCCTTGGGATGTTTAAAGCTTGGGAAATCTTTTTGTATCCAAATCCGGCTTTAAACTTCTCCACAACAGTATCTCGGACCTGCCTGGTGTGTTCCTTGTTCTTCATGATGCTCTCTGCGCTTTAAACAGACCTCTGAGACTATCACAGTGCAGGTGCATTTATACGGAGACTTGATTACACACAGGTGGATTCTATTTATCATCATTAGTCATTTAGGTCAACATTGGATCATTCAGAGATCCTCACTGAACTTCTGGAGAGAGTTTGCTGCACTGAAAGTAAAGGGGCTGAATAATTTTGCACGCCCAATTATTCAGTTTTTTATTTGTTAAAAAAGTTTGAAATATCCAATAAATTTCGTTCCACTTCATGATTGTGTCCCACTTGTTGTTGATTCTTCACAAAAAATTACAGTTTTATATCTTTATGTTTGAAGCCTGAAATGTGGCAAAAGGTCGCAAAGTTCAAGGGGGCCGAATACTTTCGCAAGGCACTGTATGCACAGTTGACTCTGCCTTGTGCTAACTTCAGGAAATTATGGTTGCACAGAACCTTTAGGACAGCATAGTCGTGTCTGGGGTTTCGTTATGAAAAAAATGTGTCACCCAGTGCAACAATCTATTTCCCTGATGTGTTTTTAATAATTTTTGAACAACAGCAGAGATCTATCACACAGACGAACAAGCTGTTAAGACTGACAGACATTACTATGAGTAGAGGCAATTCATTCTTGGTTAGTCTCTATATAGAGATAGTAGCTGAAAATATTATTAATATAGAAAATTACCTTTAACAGAATAGGTGTAGATTTTTCCCATACAAAATAAACGGACGTGTTCCAACTTGTGGGAACTAAGTACATTATTGTATCATTTTAGCCTTGTAATCTGATAAAAACCTGTGACCTATTTCTGTGCTTTTAATGCAGAAGTCTCATTAAAACACTATAAGCACATGAAATGCAAACTGGGCCCAAAGAGAGCACTGTCATTTTAAGGTAGCAGTGTACTTCTGGTTAGGGCTGGGTGATATGGCAAAATATTTTATCACAAAAAAAAAAAAAAAAAAAAATCATATGTCTATTCCAATAATTGTCACAATATAATTCATATTGTTATTTCTTGACTCTGATGAACCCAATAATTTATCAATAATCAAATAATAATATACATTAATGTGAAATGTGCTATTCTGTGTAATGACTGCTTTTACTTTTTGTACTTTAAGCATATTTTGATGCTAATCCTTTTGTAATTTCACACAAGTAACATTCTGAATGCAAGACTTTTACTTGTAACAGAGTAATTTTACACTATAATATCACCACTTTTACATAAGCAAAGATTCTGACTACTTCTTCCACCACTGCTCTTTGCACTTTTGGATTCCCACTCTTTTTTTTGGGATTTATTTATTTTTTAGCCATCCCTGGTAGGCTAGTGGTTAAGGCGCAGCGCTCTCGCCGCTGCAGCCTGGGTTCGGGTCAGGGTTGCGTCAGGAAGGGCATCCGGCATAAAAAACACGTGCCAAATGTTAACATGCAAGTCGTCAGTGTGACAACTCACTGTGGCGACCCCTAATAGGGAAAAGCGAAAGTGACTTTATTTATTTTTTATTTTAGGTAATATGAAATAATACAGTGACATTAAAAAGCTCATATACTGTACCATACACAGAGCTGATCATAGTAGCTGTGAAAATAGCTGAGTGCAGTCCTCTGCTATGCAGAAAACAACGTGTGAAAGAAATAAACCAAGAAAATGTTTGATTATGTGGCCTGTTCACCAATGAGTGATGCCTTGTTTATGGGGTACAGATTTTTTTTTTTTCATTCAGTAAACCTTCACACATGTATTCTGGGATTTTAAATGGTTCATTTCATCAGTACTAACAAGCTGTTAAGCACTGTACCATCTTTACCTGAGGTGGCTGAGAAGCTGTCTGCCTCTTTACTGCTGGTAGGGTGTCTCCGTGGTGGTGAGGAGTCCTGAAGGAACACTTGATCCGTGAGATAAGAGGAAAAGAGGGTGGGTCGCCCAGAGACATTTGTCTTCCTATGACATCCCATCTCTGAGATATCTTTATCTCCGCCAGACTGTTAAATATTACAGGTGGTGGATGCAATATAGTCCTTTTGGGATTTTTTTTTTTTTTAATTAATTGGTGTAACTAATGAAATAAAGGGGGAGGGGACATAAACAGCCAGAAAAGAAAAAAATGATGCAAAAAATCTTAAATCTGATGTGCCAAAAAGGGGACAAACATGGGACGATGGGCGGGAAAAAATCCTCAGCTTCTCCTTGGGCCTGATGGTATTTTGCACACTTGGTGACAATTGGGTGATAGCAGTAGGGAAAAACGGACAGGATATTCAAGCTTCAGGAGACTTTCAGTGGTGGATTACCAATGCTGATGAGAAAAAAAAAATCTTCTGCCAATGTATTTTCATGGGGACAAGCTATCCATATCCAGGGATCCCCACAAAGGGCCAAGAAGATGGTTTTAAACCTACAAAATCAATCAAAAACACTCCCCAGGAAACTGAAAAGGTGTTAATAAGAGACATACACTTGTGCACAAATACAAAGGAGACACCTGGACATTTCCACAGAGCTACAACATCATGACACAAAAATCCGTCCAATAACGACTCCTGGGAAAACTGCTATTTGGTTGCAAGGGTCCAGATAGACTGTGGATAGACTCGCTGTCAACTCATGTTTATGTATTTCAAGTATCAAATACAGAATAAACAACCAAATATGCAACTTTCTTGAGCCCGAAACTGCGCTGTTTATTTATTCTGGACAGGAAGGCCCTTGTTCGACGGTGACGATCAGCTTGAAGAACAACTCTCCCTTTCATTTTAAAAAATGGAAAATTGCACTTGCACTGAAATAATGGGATAGAAAACTGCTAACAAATTACTAATTTGCGCTACAAACAAAATAAATAGTTTTCCTGAAACCACAACCACAATAGTCGTTATTATTAGGCATAACGCCTAAAATATTAGCAAGTAACTTTACAGGTAGCTAGCCTTCGTTGATCTTTCAAGCTATGTGCGTTAAAAGTTTAAAAACAAGCCAGTCAGGAAAGCAATAATATACTTACTGTTGAAATGCAAAGAGTAGCTCAAAGGTATCAGTAGCGAACTATGAGCGATTCTCAGCAGTGACAGAAACATATTACTCGGTAAGCATTAAATAATTAGAAACGCGTTAGCTAAATAACATTCAACAATGAAGTTTTACTAACAGAACACGCTGATGTTATATGTACTGCTACATACCCTAACCCTATGCATATTTTGTGGTTTAGGACCATTTAAGATTAAAGTTAAGTTAGCTATGTAACAAAGGCCTACCTTGGCCACCAATGTCTCACCACCTTAGCGTCAGCTAACTCTCCTTAAGACTGCTGTTTATTGTATAATTACCATGTTATTCACTTTTATATTTTAACACTACCATGTAACAGCCAAAGACATCGTGTAAAAAGATTATATTGTAATTACCAGGTTCGAAATTTAGAATAGTTTAAAACAACCAGGTTTTGTTGTAGAAAACCACAAAATCCTGCTTCGTTGACTGCCGCTGCCGCACTCAGACGTAAATGCAAAATGGCTGCCGCAGGATAAAAATGTAGGAGGGTGGGTGGGTCATTCGCTGTGCTGCGTTCGGTGCGGACGAGAAGATCGGAATTCGATTGATCGATTGTACTGTAATTAAAAAAAAAAAGGTTTCAGCGGTGTTCTGATCCCACGATGTGCCCGACCTGATGATTTCTACTGAGGAAAATATTGTGCTTTTTACTTTACTTTATAAATGCTAAAACATTATTGCACCGAGAATAATAATCCACTAATACACTATAGGTCTATCATAATAAACCCCAGTCACTTTGTGACTGATGAGTAGGCCAGATGGTTTTGCTGTGTTGTTAGTGGTTGCTGGTTAAACAATGGTGGAGGCTGGGGGCATGTACTTATGTATAAACTCTCCAAATTTCAAAGATAATTATTGTATTTGTCCCCTCTACTTTTATCTGAGACCTTTAATTTAGATTAGATTAGATTAAACTTTCTTGTCATTGCACATGTACAAGTACAAGGCAACAAAATATAGTTTAGCATCTAACCAGAAGTGCAATAGCAGCAGTGCAAAGTGTGCAGTATCTACAGTATGTACAGTCAGTACTAATTTACTGATAGATATGTACAACTGATATTTACAGTAAGATATGTAAGGTAATGTACAATATACAACAGACTTTATGGATTTAAATTACACATCACAGCTGGGGACTTCAAATCACGCGTATTTAAAGGTTTTACTGCCCAATCTGCACCAACATGTGGACTTTCCAAAGAGAGGAGACAACACATTGGACCTTGTGTACACTACAAGATGCAGCCTTTAGGGCCAGCGACACCACAGGCCTAGCAACAGCAAGAGCCAACCTGTCCCATGGAATCAGGGAGTCAAAACACCAATACAATTGTTAGGTATTGAGTAATCTATTACCACCACAGTACCAAAACACATCAGACCTGGCATAGGTCAGATGTGTAGCATTTGCCCATGTTGTAAGATTATGTGTGATGTCACACCAATCTGGAGAGATGGTACCTACATTAGTTCCAGTAACATTAGCCTTAGTTACACAAGTGTAGTTGTTCTTAACTGCAGTAAAAATAGGAGGAACGGCGTCTTTATGTGCCAATGGGTAATAATGTTCTAATTCTCTGCATGCAGGTGTTTGTGGATTTTCAGTCATGTGCAGCTCAAGCATGCAGTGTGTGTGTTTTGGATCTGAAAGGAGAGAAGGTACAGTTAACAGGGCAGGACGGGGTCCAGCACATACAACACAGGAGGCGTTAACTGATGCCTCCTCTGCCGCATTTCGAACCCAGTCAAGCCAAAAATTCTTCTGTGTAAACCCTGTTTCTATCTCCAATTTTCTTTGCAGATTGGTAGGCGGAGGAATGTGATGTGAATCAGATTTCAGAATGCCATCATGGGTATATACATTATATGGATTATGATCCTATAAGCTATTATTTCTTTGTAGCTTCTTCCGGTTCTTTCAAACCAGGAACTCTCAATGAGACGAAAGAGACTGCTTTAGATTTTATAAAAAATAACCGTGCTGGTTTATTCAGAGGATCACAGGTAAAATTCACAGGACACGTCCAGAGCTCTCTCACCCCTCTACCTGCGCGCAGGCAGCAGAAAAGCTCAAGATCTCTGGACCCAACAGCCTATATAATATTAATCATTTTGGGCTATTCCCATGCTACAAGGGGCGTCAAAACCGTGACGTCACCCGATAAGCAAGCTTTGCAGCTGCTATAACGTTAGCCAAAACATGAGGAAAAGTCAAGGTGCGTGACTGTTGTTTTCGTGGTGTGTATCTAAACAATTGGACATAACCTTACACTTTAAGACAAATATTAAGACTAGCATTACAGTTGACCCTAAAAGCTCTTTTCCTGTAACCTTGGCGTGCCTGCAATTTTACTGCAGGCTAATAGTTACATCAAACTAGTCACCCTGTCTGCACTAAACATTCCTA
>NW_018128076.1:923501-924444 GCF_001952655.1 Monopterus albus
GGGTCTTTCATTCTTCATCTGCCTGCGCGCAGTATTGGAGGTGGAAGATACCTGGACGTGTAATGTTAATTTTACCTGTGATTCTTTGAATAAACCAGCACGTTTTTTTTTTTTATATATCCAAGTGGTCCGCTTCGTCTCTCTGAGTTCCTGGTTAAAAGAACCGGAAATAGCTTTCATTACCATTGCTATCTCTGAGAGTTGAGGCAGTCCAAGTAACTTCAAAACAGTGCTGATTTATTCAAAGGATCACAGGTAAAATTAACATTACACGCTCAAGAATCTTGCACCTCCAAACTGCACGCAGGCAGATGTAAGATGAAAGACCCTGAACCCACCAGGCCTATACATTATATCACCTCGTTTGGGCTAGCCCCATACTACACAGAAACGTCAACCGGGACGTCTCTGTTACCAGCTTTGCAGCTGGCCCTAGCTGTAGTCAAAACATGAAGCAAATCAACGTGTGAATGTGTATGTCTGTTGGTTAAGTTGTGTGTAACTAAAAATATTTTCACGACCACTAGTACATGTCGTGACTTAAACATAAGAACATATTATGGCTAATGCTACAGTTATACACGTCGTAATAATATTGTGGCGACCCTGACTGGTCGCAAATGTTCATGTGTTCTGTTCTGGCCAATGTGGCATGGGGGGAGGAACAGGTGCGGGAGGAGATAAAAGGGATGGCAGGTGGGCGTTTTGTTTAGACTCTGTTGGCGCGGGACACGGGATGCCCAGAGGGAATGTTGTCACCGTTTTTCAGTTCGTATTTCATTTTCTCCTGTGAGCACACGGTGCCAGGTAAAACAGTTATGTTGTATTCTCTGTTCTAATAAAACCCCAAAAGACAACGAAGGTGTTCTCCTCCTTGTTGAGCCAGGTGCCGGCACACAGCTGGCTAGTTAGCTGTCTCAGTATAGGTCAGGCTCGGCCAGCT
>NW_018128076.1:925744-939876 GCF_001952655.1 Monopterus albus
TTTGAAGTTTGGACTGTTGGTTGGACAAAATACTTTTGTAGATGACACTTTTCTCTGGCTAATTGCGATAGGCATTTCTCACAAGTCTCAGAATTTTCACAAACCAATCACTTAATCATAAAAATAAGGTAATTATTAGTTCCAGGCCTTTACAAGACTAGTTAAAAATTTGATTCTTATCACTCAATTCCAATTATTAATTTGTTGTGTACTCTAAGTAGCCTACATGTTTCTGATCATTCATACATACTTTTGCTTAACATTTTCAGCACAGGATTTTTACTTGTAACTGAGTGTTTTTGTAGTGTGGTATTAATACTTGAACACTTTCTCCACCACTGCACTTAAGCAAAATTATCATGAACTAATATGAGAGTTGGACCACTGTCTTAAATTAATTCATAAGTAACAATCCCACAAGGGAGCAGTTTGCTTCTTTTCATGTAGCCTCCCTGAATGCTGCCTTTTATGTGATGTGCATTGGATTTACATGTAGAAGCCTTGTTTATTTATGAATGGGGCTTATTACCTGCATACAATTACCTCCAGAAGGTTATGTTTTTACATTTGTTTGTTTGTTTGTTCACAGCATAACTCAAAAAGTAATGAATGAAATCAGGCCAGGGCCATTAAATATATACTACAACCAAAGGGTCTAGAAGATTTAGGGTATAACATTTTTTTTAAATTTTTTTTGGAGTAGGCTATATGGTGGGACAGCCTCTGATACAAAGAAAGAGTAATTCCATGTACAGATTGGACTGTGGAATTTTAAGATTTGTTATCATAACCAAACATAATATTTCTACTTCATAACATGAAGGATGTGTTAGACCTGCAATAAAACAGAGTTTACAAGCTCAGGCAATATTTTATTTAAATTGAATGATTTTCTCAAATTCTTAGCATTCACAAACAATTCCAGTGTGCTGCTGTCACATTTTTCTGCAAACATGTACATTCTAACTTCAAAATGCAAAAGTAATATGGCCAAAATTCTGTCTGTGGTCAAAGATAATGCCACACTTAGCATGCAGTAAAATGAAAAAAGTATGTTGTTATACAAATTCATTTTGACAGTTTCATCAAAATTGTTTTCCGCATGTTTTTTGTGTTCCCCATGTTTATGTTATGCTTGACAGAGAAAGTTTTGAAAGAAAAATGTACCACAAATGGCTATAGTTTAGACAACCACTGGAAATGTTCAATTGTAATTTTATTATTGAATGTTATTTGACGTCTTGCTAATAAGTACACTTGAATTAATGTCTTCAGCCACTGAAAACAATATTGACAGTTTTATACTGCCTCGTTTATGCCTGTCAGTGTTGGGGACTAATGAACAGTTTCCATGGAATGACTCACGGACTGCTGTATTGTTCACCGCTTTGACAGTCAGATTAAAACTGTTACTTCCTAAATGAAACTGGACAACTGTATTAGCAAATGTTTCATGAAGCCAATGAAACCAATTGGCTATACAATACACATGCTAATTATTTTGGCAAGTAACCGGAAGTGTTGTATAGTTTATTTCGGTCAACCTGACAGCAGTTCAGTTCTACAGGGTTTGACAGTCTTATCTGTTGCTTCCCTGGATGTTGGAACTCTCAGCTGCTTGCTGTCAATAGTGCATGCCGTCGTTCGAATGCAAACGGAGTCATTTTAAGTTAGCTTTGCAACCAAAGCGACAAGTTTAGGAGTCCAAACTACTTTCAGTTGTTGCACATTTCAGTGAACACTGTTCAGGTAAGTTAGGCAAGTTCGCTGAATACCCATGACATGATTGACACGAGTTAGCTTTAACTTGTTGCTAGCAGGGGTTTGCTAACAAGGGCAAGGCCAGTTAAGTAAGTTAAGCCGCAAGGTAATGAACGAGCAGTGAATAGTTTCTAGGGTAGTGTCGTGGACGCAGTAGTAGTACTAGTAACGTTGTTGCTCCTGCCAATGTTATGTTTTCGAGTCTCTGGTAGTCATTTTGCACTCCTTTTTTGTTATCCGTAGAAGATGGTGTCTGCATTTTCTCTGGACCTGGGGCCATTGAAAGAACCTCTCGGATTTATTCGTGTACTGGAATGGGTGAGTAATGTCAAAAACAATTAAATTAGATACCAAATCAAAGATAACGTTAGTGACGTATCGTTAGCCTATTAGCGGTCAACTACCATATCTACCCAGCATTTCTCCCATTTTATCGTAATGTTAATGTATTAATATTCCCTTTTCTAGTTGTTCTTTTTACTTATTCCAGGCACCATGCGAGTGCCTACAGTTGTTAGCTAACGTTATTATAAGATGCTATTGCACAGACTGAAGTGTAAATGCCAACGAAGACATTTGACGTTTCTATGCCCCTGCTGTGTTCTTTTGTAACTTTGGAAGTCTTGAATTTTGACCTGGTTCACTGAGTGAAATCATGCCTTGGCTTATGAATTTAAATATAGCTAATTATTTCTCAAGGGAAATGCTAAGTTGTACTGTAAAACCTTCCACATTTTTCATAGTAACACTCAGTTGTGTAGCAGTGAACCAAACTGGAAGCTGAAAAAATAGCCAGGGAATTCCCTGAAATTGCAGCTTTTGCACTGAAATAACCCAGCTAAGATGATAGGTTGTTGAACTGAACTGATCTTATGGTTCTGATTCTTTCATTGTGTTTCATTTAGTTTTTTTTGAACATGTCTGTGGTGTAGTTAAGTGCTGAAAGTGCATCCATTTTCAGGTCTGTGTGTCTGTAAATTTGACTGAGAGCAAGGCTTAAATATGCTATGGCAGCACTCAGCTGTTCTCACAGTGACTGTGATCTCATAGTGGTATGGTGTAGGAGCTTTAATTTCACTATTATTTCATATTGCCTAGAAATAATAATTCCAGTAAAATAAAACCTAAATTCCTGCAAATATTGGGATTCTAGAAATGTAAAGTCATTTTGTCCTAGCAGTTATGTTTTTTTTTATTATTTGTGGCTAAATAATTTTAAGTAGAAAATAATAAATTCACAATTTTTCATCATTGCTGAACAATGGTGGAAGAAATACTGAGATTCTAACCTAAAATAAGCAATACCACAGTGTAAAGATACACTTTTACAAGTGGGGATTTGTTGGGTTTTTCTTTTTATGATGATGATAATAATAATGATAGTAAGCTCTAGTCCTTACTTTGTAACGTGTTCTGAGACAACTTTTGTTGTGATTTGGTGCTATGCAAATAAAATTGAATTGAAAAGTCCAAAGTACAAAAGTATCAGCATCATAATACTTAAAGTACCATAAGTAAATATTTAGATATTCATCGATTATTACTAGCAAAACTCCAAAGCCCAAAACCTGCCATTTGGGACAGCCCTAAACTGGACAACAAAACACCAACATTGCAGTCAGTTGGAATGACTCCGGATTACAACCAGAATAATGCAATACAAAGGTAAAAAATTGAAAAGCGTAGCTTTAGCTTGCTAATGATGGCGATATATACACGTTAGCCAGCTACAGTACTTGGACATCTAGGAAGAAAGCTACATCTGCATCAAATTTTAGTCCTTTGGATTTTTTTTTTAATTCTCTCCATCTCCAACATGCCAATCCGGTGTTAACCTTGGTTTTGCCTCACTCTTTGTTGCACTCTTTCTGTGCTACAGAACATGGCCTTTTGGGTCTAACAGGTCTGCTCCCATCCTGGGTTGTACCTTACAGGGAGCCGCTATGGTTCATCTTCGAAATGAGCCATACTGATTTGAAAAACGCATATTACGACCTTGGATCAGTGGGAGCATGGAAGAAGTGCAGTGTGGATTTTAATAGTGGCCACAGAGGGCAAGAAATAAACACAAGGCTTGAAGATAGCAGAATGGGGGTGGGATGTAGTACACCAGGTAGAAAACATTTCTAGACTTTTATTTACTTGATTTATCCAAATATGTGCTAAATAATAGTTAATGCAGCTTTAAACACAACAGATGTAAAGTAGTTTGGACAACCAGGATGACAAAGTTTGTATACTGTAACACCTATGAAGAACATTTTATCAAGGAATATGAAAGACACTGTATAAATATATATTGTATAAACGGAACATATTTCTGAAGGATGAGCCAGCTTCTGGGTGCCTCCCATAGCCCCAAGGAATACAACCTGCCTTCCAGCCAAAGAGCTGGCAAACTACACAACCAAACAAGAAGCAAAACCCAAACACATCATTCATACACATAGTTAGGGCTGTCTCCTCACTGCATTTAATGTGGGCATGAACACATGCCCAGTATAGACATGAGTGTGAATCTCAAGGTGTATGCGAGATGCTACGCGCTACACACACACACATTTGGTCTGTACTGTTGCAAGTGCGACACGGACTGTCATGCCTCTAAATCTGACCAGCACGGAATCGGATATCTTGGAGTGATTGGCTGGTCACACTGAAAACTAGCCTTTTCTAATCTCTGCCACTCAATTGGTGCACCTCTATTGAAAACACTTGTAGAGATTGTGTCTTAATGGTTTGAGGCATCCTTTTCTCCTTGTTCTAGTGTTCCAAGCAACAATTTGCTCAAGACTGCTATCTGTGGTCAGGTATGCAGTGTCCCTGGCTGAAGTGGGTATCCTTCGCCCGCTATTCATTAATATTATGTTAAGACAACCTCAAGTTATGGTAAATAGATTTACTGTTTATGTCGAAAAGCTACTTTGAGTAGAACTGCCAAGGTGCTCAAATAAAAAAACTTGAGTTAAATAGTTTTAGCCTGTATTTGTTATGCTTTGGATGTTTAAAAATGCCAAGGAGTTTTGTTGTACAGAAGCTACACAAGATTTGAACCGTAATTTTGTTTTCTTTTTGTTAAAATGGGTTTTATAAAATTGGGATTGAAGGAACGGGTATCGATAGTGGTATCAAACTTTTTTTGAACAATAATCAAAAAATTTTTTTGAACAATATTCAGCCCTAACTATATGTGTGAAATAGAAATGGGAAAATGAAAGAAGGAATGATACACATATTGAAACATTGTGCATTTATTGAATTTAAAAAATAAGTTTTTTTATTTACTTTAAACATGACAACTGAAAAATAAATTTCATCTAACCAATTGTGTTTGACAGTTCAGAGGAAATTACTTATTGTTCTCTATTTATATTACAAATAAAACTGCTACTTCAGGTTAACAGTACAGACTGTCAGAGCTCAGTCACTCAGTCTGCTGGGCTCACCATGACACAGCCACATCCATCTCTCTCCCTCTTTCTCACTCAACAGTAAGGCTGCATACAATATGTTAGTCATCTTTCATTTTAGCTTGTTCATAACATTTAGTTATTAAGCAATAAACTGGTGGTGGATGACAGACTGCACGAGAAGTAGAAATTAATGCTCCTCTGTAAGTTTATACTCCTTAAGTGGGTGTTTTAATTGCTCTTGACTTTTTACCTGTGGAAGTTTTATTGAAGTTACAGTAACAAGCTTATGTACTGTCAACTCAAGTAATGTTTCACTTCTCCTGATGTGAGCAAAAATGCTCACATTGTAGAGTGCTAAAGGGTTGTGCTGGATTTGTAACATAAGACAAAACAAGAGCATCATTGCAAAACAGAGCAGCATAATAATGATTTTATCTGGATTATTTTGTTTTCATAATGGTGGAAAGCCAAAATCATCATTGAAAATAAAAATTAATTGCCCAGCCCTAACCAACGCTAATGGAATTTACTCCCTAGGTATTGAAATAAGGTACTGTATGACAAGGCATTTTTCAATACTTGATGGTATTGAAGCAATTTGGTCGGTGCCATAAGAAGTATTGAAGTTTGGTACCCAGCTCTACATGCAGGGCAAGGAAACAACACATGTTAGAGAGAGATAATGAACAAGAACTAATTGTTACATAACTTCAGAGAGTTTAGCAGTGCCACCCAGAACAGGAGTGTTGTTGATGTATGTTTCTGGAAAAAACGTGTAGCCACAGCAGGTGATTATGTAAGGTGGGAAAAATTGAAAGTAGTGAGTTGATGTGCCTAGGAACCAGCTCTAAGTAGCTGTTGTGAGGAATGCCAGCTGTTGAGATTCAAATAGCTTTGACATACTGTATGTGTTAATATCACCAGTATATTTTTCATGATGAAAAATCTGAATGGACTGCATACTAAAAAAAAAAAGAAATGATGTAGGAATCCCCCCCTCTTGTGATGGTGGTTGTATTTCTGGTTGATGCAAGCCATTGTGCTAACTGCTTCGTTACAGCACACACAGTACAGTGTGTGTACTTAAGGTGTTGTGCAGAAGTTGTTTCCTGTTGGTACAGTAATTAACAAACTGCTGCTGTACTTTGGAGTTTCACACCAGGAATGCACGTTTAAAAGTCTGGCTTTCTGTTCCACTGCTAAAATGAATTTTATAATGCTTGTTTTTTAGGGTTGGTATCAAAATGCATTTCTTTAAATATCAGCTGAGTTGTGACTTAAAAAGTATTTTTTAATAGAAGCAGTTTAGACAAGTTTCCTTAGTTCTCACTGTTGGCTGGTGGATGCAGAGCTGAAGAGGTGTTCAGGTCTGACCGAGCGGCCCTCTCTTCCCATGAAACTGACTATAAATCCTGGTGGCTGCTCTGCTAGCTCCCATGGCAATAAGGGTGCACTAGGAAACGTATACTATACACATTACTAGTCAACAGTCATACATTAGACTGTGGTAAGGGCAGGGTGTACAGTACTTGATGCGGAAAATGGTTTTGGCAAATTTTGTAAAAACATGGACACATTTTTAATGACTAATTGTAGAAAATGGTGAAGAACTGGCCAAATTAGGTGAACTTTTGAGGAACAAGCAATCGGTAGCAGCAGCCATCTTTTAAGTGTTCAAGTTTACATGCTGAATGAAATACACCGTCAGTACATTTCATATTACAGAGAACCAAGATCTCACGAGCCAAGTTTTCTAATTTGTGTCTTAAAATCAAATTAATGAAATTAATATCAAAGTTTGGAAAAAAACATGAAATGCTGCATGCTTTGTGTTAATGTGATTGAGGGGAGTTTCATTCAGTCATAGTCTATTAGACTTGGAGGTGCTCCCCATGAGTTTGAAGGCTTATTAGATGCTGAAATACTGCAGAGTGATTTGCTTTACTAGGTTTAAAATTAAGTTGTATTGATCATGTAGGATGTGGTCATTTCTAAATACAGGGTTTCTCTTTGGCTGTTTTCACATTACAGTGCCTTGCGAAAGTATTCGGCCCCCTTGAACTTTGCGACCTTTTGCCACATTTCAGGCTTCAAACATAAAGATATAAAACTGTAATTTTTTGTGAAGAATCAACAACAAGTGGGACACAATCATGAAGTGGAACGAAATTTATTGGATATTTCAAACGTTTTTAACAAATAAAAAACTGAAAAATTGGCCGTGCAAAATTATTCAGCCCCCTTAAGTTAATACTTTGTAGCGCCACCTTTTGCTGCGATTACAGCTGTAAGTCACTTGGGGTATGTCTCTATCAGTTTTGCACATCAAGAGACTGAAATTTTTGCCCATTCCGCCTTGCAAAACAGCTCGAGCTCAGTGAGGTTGGATAGAGAGCGTTTGTGAACAGCAGTTTTCAGTTCTTTCCACAGATTCTCGATTGGATTCAGGTCTGGACTTTGACTTGGCCATTCTAACACCTGGATATGTTTATTTGTGAACCATTCCATTGTAGATTTTGCTTTATGTTTTGGATCATTGTCTTGTTGGAAGACAAATCTCCGTCCCAGTCTCAGGTCTTTTGCAGACTCCATCAGGTTTCCTTCCAGAATGGTCCTGTATTTGGCTCCATCCATCTTCCCATCAATTTTAACCATCTTCCCGGTCCCTGCTGAAGAAAAGCAGGCCCAAACCAGGATGCTGCCACCACCATGTTTGACAGTGGGGATGGTGTGTTCAGGGTGATGAGCTGTGTTGCTTTTACGCCAAACATAACGTTTTGCATTGTTGCCAAAAAGTTCGATTTTGGTTTCATCTGACCAGAGCACCTTCTTCCACATGTTTGGTGCGTCTCCCAGGTGGCTTGTGGCAAACTTTAAACGACACTTTTTATGGATATCTTTAAGAAATGGCTTTCTTCTTGCCACTCTTCCATAAAGGCCAGATTTGTGCAGTATACGACTGATTGTTGTCCTATGGACAGAGTCTCCCACCTCAGCTGTAGATCTCTGCAGTTCATCCAGAGTGATCATGGGCCTCTTGGCTGCATCTCTGATCAGTCTTCTCCTTGTATGAGCTGAAAGTTTAGAGGGACGGCCAGGTCTTGGTAGATTTGCAGTGGTCTGATACTCCTTCCATTTCAATATTATCACTTGCACAGTGCTCCTTGGGATGTTTAAAGCTTGGGAAATCTTTTTGTATCCAAATCCGGCTTTAAACTTCTCCACAACAGTATCTCGGACCTGCCTGGTGTGTTCCTTGTTCTTCATGATGCTCTCTGCGCTTTAAACAGACCTCTGAGACTATCACAGTGCAGGTGCATTTATACGGAGACTTGATTACACACAGGTGGATTCTATTTATCATCATTAGTCATTTAGGTCAACATTGGATCATTCAGAGATCCTCACTGAACTTCTGGAGAGAGTTTGCTGCACTGAAAGTAAAGGGGCTGAATAATTTTGCACGCCCAATTATTCAGTTTTTTATTTGTTAAAAAAGTTTGAAATATCCAATAAATTTCGTTCCACTTCATGATTGTGTCCCACTTGTTGTTGATTCTTCACAAAAAATTACAGTTTTATATCTTTATGTTTGAAGCCTGAAATGTGGCAAAAGGTCGCAAAGTTCAAGGGGGCCGAATACTTTCGCAAGGCACTGTACCTGAAGTGACTCAAGTAACTCAGACGTTGATATATATATATATATTTTTTATATACACAAACAAAATCAGCTTTTTTTTTTTTCTTTTTTAATTCAGATCTGGGCCACTTGCATATGTGGCTGTTAATCTGATTTATACCTGCTCTTTGACTATGCATGTGGTATCAGTGACTCGCTCCTCTGCACTTGTTGCCTGTTGTCATCATTCAGTATTGGTCTTTCAAAGACCAGTAAAAGTAAACATAGAGGAAAGCAACAACGGTGATAGAGGTCACTACAGATACAAAGACATTTCACATTTGTTGGACCTTTTATAACCGAGCAGTTTTTGTGCAAGTTGACCATTGCACGGGTGATGATAATGACGTTATTCTTGTATGCACATAGCTCACATGTTTAGTTAAATTTGCACTGGCTGTTTAGGAACTTAACAGTGTTCACATACATGAATGTCAACCATCATCACAAAAAGAAAAGATCAAAATGGACTAGAAAACCAGAATTGAAAATTAAGTTTTGTAATTGGGGGAGGCTGTGGCTCAGGAGGTAGAGTGGGTCGTTTCCTAACTGGAGGATTAGCGGTTCGATTCCTGGCTTGTCCAGTCAAAATGTCGAAGTGTCCTTGAGCAAGACACTGAACCCCCAGTTGCTCCCAGTGATGACACCGGTGTGTGAGTGTTTGTGAGTGCGAATGGGTGAATGGCCAAATAGTGTGAAAGTGCTTTGAGTGTGCTGTAAAGCATAGAAAAGCGCTATACAAGTATAAGACCATTTACCATTTAATTTGTCATCATGGATTATTGAGTGTAGACTGATGGGCAAAATGTCAGTTTTGCAGTTTCAAATCAAATGTAGTGTACAGTGTGCAAACTGAAGTCTGAACACCCCAGTGCAGTACTTAATGAAAGCATTTTACACCTCTGGAAAGTTTGCACAGCAGCACTTTGTTGTGGTTCAGCAAAATTTGAGTCAAGTTGAGCTTTTTTTTTTTTTGCCACAACAGTGCCATACTGGTCTGCTTTAAATGAATTTGAGGGCCATGTTTTTTCACGCAAGAAGACTGTCGGTCTGAACTCAGCCTTAGTCTTGATACAATACCTGAATTTTGGTGCTGATACCAATATAATCTATTTTTGAAGCCTTAGGAACACACGTTTTTGTACAAACCCCTTTTTTGATTGCCACCTATTAAAAAAACTAAAGACAGCTAAGGAGGAGGCAGCCTAAAACTGGCAAAATTATGATTGAAATCAGACTATTTTGATACTTGACCGTTCTTGATATTCAGTGCTACAGCTATATTTCCGTGAGTACCAAAGAGGTATTCAGTTTTGATACCTGGCCATTATAGCTAAACTGTTGGTTTAATTTCTCTGTCCAGAAAACAGAAACAGTGTGGTCTCTAATGTTGCATCCATGTTTTCCACAGTCTGCGGGTAGTAGTTCCATGATTTATTAAATATTTTACCGTTTGTATTACTGGAATGGTTACAGCCATATACCAGTTTCACGGTATACCATGGTATGAAAATTGACAGCTATCATACTGTGCACATTTGCTTATTACCGGTATTGAAGAAAAAAATGTAATGCGTGTGCACCCTTCTTCCCTGACTGCCTGTCAGTCTCCACATGCACACATGTGGCAGACAAATGGCAGAGAGGAGGAGGCTGATATCACCAAACCACTAAAAAAGAAATTAAAATCCGCAGCGCAGGATTAGTTTGGATATCTCGGAAACGGCACCTTCAAGAACAGCATCCCTCCGTACAGGTCAAAATTTGTGTCGTGTTTATGACTTTAATCCCAAACAATTAACGTCAGTTATAAAATGCACTGTTGAAATAATTTTCCACATTGTCTGTTCGTTCACTAATCTCCAACTTACAAATGAACTTGCACTGACCCCAGAAACACACACAAACTTTCCAAGTTCACATAAATGTGTATGTGTGAGCGAAGGCACAGACTAGTCTGGCTGCGCTCTTTTGCACCTACAATAAATTGTGGCGTGTGTTTCACTATAGTCAGAGGTTTTACAAACCAGTCAGTCGGCTAATGGAGAAAATAATCAGCAGGTTAATTGTAATGAAAATAATCAGTATTTGCACTTGGATCAACTAGTTGAGCAGAGCTGAACAGTCCAGTCCTGCTTTTACATCAGTGCATGACTGATAGGCTGTTAATGTAATGATATAATATACTGTATAGTATAACATTTTTCTCCATTGAGTAGCCTACTAATATTTAAGTACATTGTTGTGTTAATACTTAACATTTTAATGCAGGACTTTTTGTTCTTTTTTTTTGTAACAGAGTAGGCTACTTTTACAGGATAATAAGGATAACTAGAGAAATGTATTTCCTGTCAAATGCATGTGGATGCTAATAAAAGCTGAAAGATTGTCCTGAAAATGCCTGAAATAATTGCTGAAACAGCTGAAAGATGAGAAGAAATGGCTGAAGTTCTTTGTTGAAATAGTTGAGAAGAAATGGCTGAAATTCTTTGTTGAATAATCTGAAGGATGAGATGCAATAAAGTAGGATGTGGATGTGGATGCTATGTGCTGAAGGATCGTCCTGAAAATGCTGAACATTTTGACACCTGAAAGGCATATCTACCTGAAAATATGCTGAAGTACAATTTTCCCATTAATTTGAATGGGGGAAAATTTTCAAAATAAAGCTAAATATTTTAAAAGGATGAAGTTTAGAAAAACTCTGAATAGAAGCATGGATGTCTTGGAGGAGCTCAACATTTTGATAGCTGAAAGTATGCTGAAGTAGAATTTCCCCTATTCATTTGTATGGGGCAAGATTTTTAAAATAAAGCTAAATATTTTAAAAGGATGAAGGTTGGAAAACTTCTGAATAGAAGCATGAATATCCTTGAAGAGCTGAACATTTTGATACCTGAAAGTATGCGGAGTGTAGAATTTCCTCATTCATTTGAATGGGGCAAAACTTTCAAAATAAGGCTATATATTTCAAAGGTATGAGGTTTAGAAAAATCCTTAAGACAAGTATGAATGTCCTTGAAGAGCTGAACATTTTGCTACCTCCATAGAATTTTCCCATTCATTTGAATGGGGCAAAACTTTCAAAATAAAGCTATATATTTCAAAAGTATGAAGTTTAGAAAAAATCTGAATAGAAGCATGAATGTCCTTGAGGAGCTGAACACTTTAATGGCTGAAAATATGCTTAAATTAAATTTTCCCATTCATTTGAATGGGGCAAGATTTTCAGAATAAATGCTAAATATTTTAAAAAGTATGAAAGTTGTAAAAAAAAAAAAAAAAAAAGTTGAATACATGGCATAATATCCTGAAAAACCTGAACATTTTGATACCAGAATGGCTTTTCTAGCTGAAAGTATACCAAACTTATTAACTTCCTATTGGTCCTCGCAAAGTAGGTAAAAGAAGTAGTGCTGTGGGTGTGTAGGTGTATGTGTGTGTATGAGAAAGAAAGAGTAGTCCTACACACCGAGAAATACTAGAGTATGGCTATTGAAATGAGACACAAAATGTAAATGGTAATTATGCAAAAACCATAAAAAATGTCAAAAAGCTGTTTACAGTATGAATAGCTGAAGAGTTGAATAGTTATTAGCTGAAATGGTGGTTTTAGCTGAAGGTATGCTGATATTAAGATGTGAAAATTTTTCCCATTCATTTGATTGGGGCAAAATCTGCTGAAAAAAGCTAAATATGTTAAGTATAAATGTTACAATAAAAATATGTGAAGACTTCCTCTACTACTAGTGCTAACATACAAACTAACATGCTTTAGTTGTATAACATGTTCTAGTTATATGCAGTATTTAAAATCATCTTTAGAATTCTGTTTATTTTTTAGGGACAGTGTAGTGCTGCAATCCAGCTCAATCAACTGGCACAGTCGCTAAATAAAATAAAACTTTTTTTCATTGTTCTGAGGGTCATTGTAGATGATGATGATAGTAACTCTGTAATACCGTGAAACCATGACATTTTCTGAGATGTTATCATACCCTGAACATGTCATACCACCGCAACCCTATTTACTGGCAATACAGTTTCTTCTGTAGTTTGTGGTCAGTTCTTTTCCTGTGAGTTCTAAAGGAATAGTGCTCTCTCATTCAAATCTGATTTTCACAGCTGAAGCCATTGTTGTTCTGATTTAGACTCAACCTTGTTAGATCCAGTGTCTCTAGACCAAACTCAATCGCACAGGGGGCCCAAACTCAAAGCACACAAGGTCGCGGGCCGAACAGGATAAAAATGTATTTAACAGACTAAAACTAAACATTTTTTGAACATAAATATGAATTGAAACAGACAGGATACAATATTATCCCAAAATAAATAAACTTGAACTTAACATCAGCAACCGTATTTCTGCTAAGGCTCACATTTGCAAACACCTGCTTTTTGTCTGGACACAAGACGTCACACAGTTTCATCATGCAGCTCTTCAGAAACTCTCCCTTGGCAAATGGCCGGGCTGATTTGGCTATCTCCTCTGCCGCAATAAAATTAGCTTTCACAGCAGCTTCACTGTGTGATTTCACTTTTGTGAAAACGTCTGTTGTGATGTCAGATTCCTCTTCAACTGCTCTACCTTCTGTAGCTTCTGCTCTGCATTCACGTTTTTCAGCTTGTCCTGATGTTTTGTCTCGTAGTGCCGTCTTAGGTTATATTCCTTAATTACAGCCACATTAGCTCCACAAATAAGACACACGACTTTACTGGCAATGTCAGTAAACGTACTGTATACTCGTCCTCCCACCGGTTTTGAATGGCTGTTTTCAGAATCAACTTTTCTCTTGGCCATTGTTAGGGGTTAGCTTTGACTTGAAATTAGGGTTGTATACATCAACAGACACTTGATTGCTCTGAAGTAATTGACGCGGGAATGATCGCAGGTAGCCTATTGTTCAGTAAGGCAGCTGTTGCGTTGCATTATGGGATTTGTAGTTTGTGTGTTATTGGCACTTCATACCGCCGGGCCATTAAAAAAAAGATGTATAAAATGATCTCGCAGGCTGGATGTAATTGTACGCCAGGCCGGATGTGGCCCACGGGCCTTGAGTTTGACATATGTGCTCTAGACAGTCCAACAAGTTTAATTTGTTGTTAGTCTGCTCAAGGCTGAAATGGACAGAATTCTTCTAGGGTGAGGCATTCTTATTCTGGGAGAAACAGTTTGCCTCCCTCCTCTACATGCTCTTGCAAAATATTTATAACTGATATTACTGAATGTCAAACTGGGTCATATGTCACAGCCTGTAAATGTGGACATTAGCCAGATA
>NW_018128076.1:939895-942359 GCF_001952655.1 Monopterus albus
TTTCCTGGTGGTCACTGCTAAGGGATATATACTGCTAAGGGATATATAGCAATTCATTTTTGAAATGAACTGCTATATGTCAATGTGTTATGTCCATGTGATATGCTATATACAAATAAAGGTTGGCGTATAAAATGTTAAATTGGTAGTGTCAGAACCTTGTGACTGCCTGCTGCTGTCTCTTATCTGTGCTACCACTCTCTGACCAGGAGAGCTACTGAGGAATGCTTCAGCCATTCTGTGGGAGGTTGGGTGGAACACTGGACTCTGGACAGGGAATACTCTCCCTGTCTGGAGAGTTTATTTGGGGTGTTGTCAGACTGGCCTGGGTGGGTCAAAGAGGACTGAGATGAAAGCTGAGAAATGTTGAAATGTTGTGGACATTCAGAGATACCTGAAAGATGAAACCTATTCCTGACGATCCTCAGTAGGCCTGAAGCCTTCTAAATACTGCTCTGTGATACTCTGTGTGTTCTGTTGTTTATCTTGCGTCTTAACTACACTACTACAGCCTACAGGCTGTTCAACACAGTTTTTACCTATGCGCTTTGGCCCATTGTAGACACATTTTATGTAACTGAAAAGGATCCCAGTGATTTTGGAATGTTCTTTGGTAGATGTGCGTTAAGTGCACAGAGGGAATTATTCTTCAGAGAAAGTGCAGAAATAAGAATCACATGTCTTTATGAGAAGCTTTTCATTGGAGGAAGGATGTCCTGGGAGGAGAGGTGTATACAGAGGCAGTGGTGGAAGAAGTACTCACATCCCTTACTTAAATAAAAGAAGCAATACCACAGTGTAAAAGTACTCTGTTACAAGTAAAAGTCTTGTATTTAAAATGGTACTTAAGTAAAAGTACAAGAGTATTAACATCAAAACATACTTAAAGTCCTGAATGTAAAATTACTCATCATTCAGAATGAAACATTTCACATTTATGTCTATCATATAATTGGGTTATATTGACTGATGCATTATTGTGGACATGACATTTAATGCTGCGGCTGGTAAAGGCGGAGCTAATTTTAACCAGCTTATAAGCATTTAATTTGAATTTCTGCTGGTTCACTTGTGAATTTCCCACCATAGATCAATAAAGTATTATAACCATACTGTATTTTTTTGTATTAATTTGATTATGAAAAGCAACAAGTAACTAAGGTTATAAAATAATTGTAGTGTATTGTACTTGTTACAAGTACAATATTTGCCTCTAAAATGTAGTGAACTCAAAGTATGAAGTAGCAGAGGATGAAAATACTCAAGTACAGATACCTCAATTGTACTTAAGTACAGTACTTGAGTAAATGTAATTAGTTACTTTCAATCACTGTGCCACTTTCTACATAGTATTTTCTAAGTATTGCAGCGCTTGGTCAAACATACTTTACAAGACAGTTTCTGCAACACCACCATTTGGTTATGACAACAGTGTAATTTTCTTGTGACCACATAACATCACTATGTTTTGACGAGCATATAGCTCCCATGTGGTTGGTTGTAATTAAGATAAAGGATCATGTTCCCTCACTGACTCAAGGCCATACTAATCATTTTTGGCTGATCAAAAACTTGTAAAACCCTGTGCATTTTCAGGCCAGTTTTAGCTTCATAAATTTCATAGATAGCCTATATCATATAATATGTTGGCTAGTAAGTTACTGGTGTCTGGCATATGAGCTGTTTGAAGTCAGTTAGAAAATAACTTGTATGCAAGTTTATTTTTCAACTGTAAAATGTAGAACTATCAATTAGGCTCAAAAACCAGATGTCTGTATACTGAACTATGTATTTAGTGAGTCATTAAACCCCTAATAGTCATGGTTCCAAAGCAACTTCAGCAGCTGCCAGGTGGGGTTAATTTACTCACAATATTTTGGCAACATGGTGGAGAAGCTGGAATAACAACAGAAGCGCTGTAGATACTGGAGGGAGTAGTACATCTGAGAGACAGCACTTCCTGTCCGATTTTCACTTGATTTATCAGACAATGTGTAACATTTTAGTTCATGCTCCTTTAAAACCTTGAATATTATTAAACTGTTGGCACATGTAAAAAATTATTTATTTAAAAAGTGATTTAGAACTTTGTTGCTAAATACAGAAATGTCAAATCAAGGACTAAACTCTACAAACCAAGCAACCATGCAAGGCAACAGAATGCACTGGTCAACGCAAACATTCTAGGCCACCATACATACAGTATATAAACCTGTGCTATGAATCCCCAGGCTTCTAATCTCCCAATGCGACTTGACTCAAAGCCAGTATCACAGAGACTGACAGACTGCAAGCAAGACTTATTAAAATAATAAAATGAAGATGGCAATTTAATTATCCATCCATCCATCCATCCATTTTCTTCCGCTTATCCGGGATCGGGTCGCGGGGGCAGCAGTCTAAGCAGAGATGCCCAGACTTCCCTCTCTCCAGACACTTCCTCCAGCTCCTCCAGGGGAATGCC
>NW_018128076.1:945615-951641 GCF_001952655.1 Monopterus albus
TTTTTTTTTTTCTCCCTTGGGAAGAAACCTTTTTCTGATATTCATTGTTATGCCATAATAAAACTAACTTGTAAAGAGTAAGAAGAAGAAGCTTTATTTTATTGTCATTGTAACATTGTGACATGTACCGCGAAATTCTGTTTGGAGCCGAGGGGCCCCGGGCGGCTTCGTGCATACGTGCCGCCATCACGGGCAACTTGGGGGTGTTCATTGTTTTGCCCAAGGACACTTTAACATGTGGACGGCATGCACTGAGATTCGAACCTTCAACCTTCCGGTTGGGAGACGACTGCTTGGGGGGGTGCTCCTGTGTGGGGAAAAGGATATGATGACTGCATGGAAAAGATGGAGGGTATAGTGGGAAAGTTAAGAGAGTTTTAAAAATATTGCATATTAAGTATGAAAATGGAAAGGGTACCACAGTATTAATTTTAAATTGAATTCAAAGGTATAGTTGGCGATTCTGGAAAAAACCAGCAAGAGGAAGCTTGATTTATTTACTTATATATATGAAATTTATTTTTAAGTAGCGGATCGAAGAAATCCCCCTTTTTCATTCTGATTTCTTTCCAAAGCCACTCCTCTAAAACACAACGTGCAATACCTGACTACTACTTAAAGATTTCAGGAAAATAACAAATGCCCCCCGAAAAACGCACAAAACCAATAACTACTTGTCCAGCAGAAATACAGCCACCATGGTATCGCTTTTCAACCCCTTTCATTCTCTCAGTTGCCGCCATTGTTAAAAAGCCACACCAGTGTTAATTCTGGTTTTACTTCTTGCAGTATCCAACTTCTTTTTAGTTGTAACTTTTTTCAGTTCATTGTAACCTGCCCTGAACCGTAGTTGGGGACCTCTGGTTCATGGCTAAGCTGCTTTAGCCCTGGCTCCTTGCCAGTAAACAATCTTAGAACTGCAAGGTCTGGCAATGAAGAGGGAGGCCAGCTAAACATGTTTCAGAACACAGGCTTTATTCTTGGTAACACAAACACTGCATGTGGCCTTTGATGCCCAGTTAACTGCATTACAGTCCTATCTATACACTTAGAGCTGACTACTGTTGGTATTTTCCCCACCTGTGGCTGCATGTAAAAGGAGTCTGTGGTCTTCTTGCTCTCATACTTGTCACATTGCATACAGGTTGCAACTTCTGGCAAAAACAACAACATTACCTATAACGCTATATAACTTACAATGGAAGGCCTGGCCTGTAAAAAGAGTCTGTTTGTGAGCCAAATCTGGTGTGGGCACTTTCTCTGCTATAGCTCACTAGCTTTAGCTGTAGTCACGAGGTCTTAAAGACTGTTTTAAGCCCACAACCGTGGTGTAAGGATGAGTCACCAATCACTATACTATCAAAACAGCAGTAACACAACTGCCTGCCTGTGCTTGTAGGAGATTCTTGGCTTGTGCAAGGACAGGGTGCGTGCAAGTAGGAAGTAGGTTGCCAGGCAGGTAAGCCATCCAATGGTGTTGCTTGGATCGAGTAAAATTGGTCAGGTTTTTTCAGCCCTGCTGCTGCTGGAGATGATGGATTTGTTTCTTTGTGTTGTCACTACATTTAATGTATTCATTGTCATTGAGATGAAAAGAGAATTTCAAGCTATGTAACAAATGGTTTTTGAAAAGAATCGCCAACCCTTCCTTTAATGTAGAAAATTACCGTTGATCCTAAATGATAGTACAAATCAAATGTGTTTTTAATTTGAGTTTTGCAAATATCAGTACATAAATGGTATTCAATTGGATTTGGGTGGAATTACATTAGAAGTGTGTTTTATTGCCTTTGAAACCAGAAGCCTAATTGTTTGAGCTATCGGTCAGTGAAACAAGCATGCCTCTTTTTTAAAACCTCTTACGCTCCCATATTTCTCTGGTCTACAGGTCTTCACCATCTTTGCCTTTGCCACTACAGGAGGTTACTCTGGGACAACACACTTCAAAGTCACCTGTCCAGACACCTCTAAGGATGTAGTGGCTGTGTTTGGCTATCCATTCAGGTACTGTAGAACAGTAGAGCACTCCTTTATGCTTTACAGGGTTGTGTTTGTAAAATTTGCTATCTGCACTGACATTGCAGGACTAGGGCTGAACTATTAATTGCTTTCAAATTAAATAAGTTTTTAAGTGCTACAAATTATAAACCATCCCAGCAGTGTCCCCTCAGCACGGTCCGAAATAAACTTTTTGACTCACGGCCAAGGTGGCTGGTAGATGGGAAAAATCCATTTGCCAAACTTTTTTTTTTACTGGCTAAAATAATAAATTGCCTTATTGTGCCACATACACATTTGCTTCAGGATTTCATTGACAAAATATGGTATTATGCTGAATACATGAGTAAAGAGGCCAGAGCAAAATTTGAAGCAACATAATTTTAATAGCCTATATCAATCAGCAGTTAATATACTGTATTTATTAATTCATTTTTAAATTAAAATGTATGTATGTATACAACACTCACACTGCAACCCCTCACCCCCCGAACAACATAGTCCTGTACTTTAAAACACAACAGGGAGTTGCATTTTCGCTGGACTACTGATATCACAAGACAGCTTTTACCTCGATGAGAAATTTCACCATGTTTTAATATCATGAGCTCACGTGGCACAAGATCTCGTCACACCCCTACTGGACACACACATGCACTGCTGTAGAGGAACTACTGGTCTCAGCCCCCCAAGTCCACAAGAACTCAACCCATTTTCATACACAGAGCCCGTTCGACTCCACTGTTTACATAAAATGAGCATTTGTCTTGTCTTGCTCTCAACAATTTACTATAAGCAGTGGAACTAGCACCGTGTGGGTTTAATGGGTGACCAGGCAGTTTGACCGCAGGGAGAGTAAGGATGATGCATTTCTGCAAGGTTGTTGTTTGACTCTCTCTATTGCTGCTGGTTTTGTTCCACATATCAAGCATTGAAGTCTCTGTAAAATGAGACCTTGTGTCTGTGTGAGATGGAATGGGAGGGGCGCTCAGACACACCCACAGCAGAGCAAGGAAGCAGAACTCAGTTGGCTTTACTTTTATCATCGTCTCATCTTAAAATATCCATGAACCACTGAAATTTCTTCTCCACCGCCTAACGACCGGCTCAGCCAGCATGAGCTTAATATAATGCTGCTGTTAAGTGGTATCAGTGCATAGTATCGGACAACTTTTATGAGTACAAGTACTAGAGGGTGGTATAGGACCCGATACTGGTATGAGTACATCCCTAGTTTGCAGGTTATGCTGAAGTGAGACTAAGAGGGATATTTGGGAAATGTTATGGCAAAATTAAAAAAAAAAAAAAAAAAAAAAAAAAAAAATTTAACATTTGGGAAAAGCATGGATAGAATCGGTGGCACGATGCGATGTTATGCCAGACACATGGAGGGAAACGGTGAGGTCTTAATTCAAAGCAGGGCAAGTTTATTTGTGTAGCACATTTTAGTTAGCAGTCCTCTACCTGATGACCTAAGAAATCAAGAAGGATCATATAGTAAAAGACATGGATGTATTTTAGTCAAAAGACAGAGTTGTATAAACCAGCACCTCTTTAATTGTGTTGTCTTACACACCACAAGGCAGTGCAGAGACCTGAGAACTGGTGTGATGTATTCATTTCTTGGCCAGTTTTAGGGCTCAAGCAGCAGCTTTCTGAGTGAACTGAAGCTGTCAGTTTCATAGGGGAAGATCTATAAGAAGGCTGTTGGAGCAATTCAACTTTATTTGTATAGCACTAAATCACAACAAAAGTCATCTCAGGACACTTTACAAAGTAAGTTATCACTATTATAGAGGAAAACCCAACAAATCCCACTTGAGCAAGCACTTGATGACAGCGGGGGGGGGGGGCAGTGCTTCTTCAGCAGGCAGCAACCCTCCGACAGACCCCGGCTCTTGGTGGGCAGCCTTCTGCCTCGACCAGTTGGGGTGAGTGGACAGAGGAGAAAGGAGAGAAAAGAAAAGCAACAAACAATCAAATATACTGCTGCAAAATAAAAGCTTGTGATTTTTGTCAATGTAACATTTGCTTGCCATTCTATACTCGATACATTCAATATATTCCTGCTTTAAATAAATAGAAAAAAAATGTACAAAGAGGTGGGGGGGAGAAGACAGAAGAGAAAGAGGTGTCCTCTGTTCTGAAAACATTTGGTATCATTGAGAATTCACGGCTGATCCTGACGTACAAGGAGGTCTGCAGCGTTCAAAATCTGCATCGTCCGTCTGTTTAGCTTGCCCCTACTGAGTAGTAATCATACCTATATACTGCTGTATGAATGCTAATATCTTTACGACCTCCATTGTGTTGGCACATGGTACTGAAGTAAATAGTGATGAAATTATTTCCTTCAATTTGGTAACAGCATTGTCGCATAGAGATCTACTGTACTGGATTTTCCTCACATAGTGTATAATTCATTAATGTAAATTCAAAAGTTAGAAAATGGTCAGACAGAAGAGGGTTTTGGGGAAAAACTATTAAATGTTCACTTTCGATGCCATATGCCAGAACAAGATCAAGGGTGTGATTAAAACAGGGAGTGTGATTATTTACAGTTTGAGAAAAGCCAGTGGAGTCTAATAATGAATTGAATGCACTGTTGAGGCTGTCATTGTCCGCATTTACATGGATGTTAGTCACCCACTATGATCATTTTATCTGTACTAAGCACTAAATCAGACAAAGTCTGAGAATTCACTTAAAAACTTCAAAAAAAAGGGGGCAGGTGGATGGTAAACAATAACAAATAGAACTGGCTTTTCAGTTTTCCATTTTGGGTTTGAGAGACTCGGAGTGAAGCTTTCAAATGAGTTAGAACTACTGTATGTTTAGGTCTAGGGCTCATTAATAGACTTGAGTCGATGGTCGTTGCCACACCCCCACCTCAGCCTTGCTTTGAGGGATTTGACAGTTACTGTGACTAAGTGGGGTGGATTCATTTAGACCAGGAGTGGGCAAACGTTTTGGCTCAGGGGCCACATTGACTTTTAAAATTTGACAGACAGGCCGGACCAGCACCAGATGCATACATATCAAATATAAACATATAAAAGGCATTACAGTGTTAATACTTACATTCACTTTCAGTGGGAACAGTGTTGTTGATCACCCTTTGTTGCCAGTGCATCGAAGTCTGGTGTTAGTTTTGTTGTGGCAATTCTCAGAACAGATCTGAGGTGTTCATCACTCAACTGGGATCTGTGGGGTGCTTTGTTGGTGTTCATCACACTAAAAGTCTGTTCACACAAATAGGTAGAGCCAAACAACACCAGCATTCTCTGTGCCATCTTCTGAATGTTTGGAAATTTGGCTGCACTTAATGAAGCATAAAACTCATCCAGTTTAAGAGAGTTTAACTTCTCCTTTAAGATGGTGTTACATTGGCGCCGTTTCAGGGTCTAGTGTGAAGGGACATGACACCAGCTGAAGTGACTTGTCAATTTTTCCAAAATCAGAGAACCGAGGGCAGAATTCTCCGTGCAGGTCGTCCAGTGATTTCCTGTATTTTGTGGACTTCGATGCACTGGCAACAAAAGGTGATCAACAACATTGTTCCCACTAAAAGTGAATGTAAGTATTAACACTGTAATGCCTTTTATATGTTTGTTTGATATGTACAGTCAGGGAAAAAATTATTTGAACCCCAGCTGATTTTGAAAGTTTGCCCACTAACAAAGAAATGATCAGTCTACAATTTCAATGGTAGGTTTATTTGAATAGTGAGAGACACAACAATAACAAAAAATGCATTACAAAAAAGTTATAAAGTAATTTGCATTTTCATGAGTGAAATAAGTATTTGATCCCTTTGCAAAACGTGCTTTAGTACTTGATGGCAAAACCTTTGTTGGCAATCAAAGAGGTCAGACATTTCTTGTAGTTGGCCACAAGGTTTGCACACATCTCAGGGGGGATTTTGACCCACTCCTCTTTGCAGATCTTCTCCAAGTCATTAATGTTTCATGGCTGATGTTTGGCAACTCGAACCATCACCTCCCTCCACCGAATTTCTTTGGGGTTAA
>NW_018128076.1:953757-958455 GCF_001952655.1 Monopterus albus
CAAAACATTAATGACTTGGAGAGGATCTGCAAAGAGGAGTGGGTCAAAATCCCCCCGAGATGTGTGCAAACCGTGTAGCCAACTACAAGAAACGTCTGACCTCTGTGATTGCCAACAAAGGTTTTGCCACCAAGTACTAAAGCACGTTTTGCAAAGGGATCAAATACTTATTTCATTCATGAAAATGCAAATTACTTTATAACTTTTTTTGTAATGCGTTTTTCTGGATTTTTTTGTTATTGTTGTCTCTCACTGTTCACATAAACCTACCACTGAAATTGTAGACTGATCATTTCTTTGTTAGTTGGCAAACTTACAAAATCAGCTGGGGTTCAAATTATTTTTTTCCCTGACTGTATGCATCTGGTGCTGGCCCAGGCCGTCTGTCAAATTTTAAAAGTCAATGTGGCCCCTGAGCCAAAACGTTTGCCCACCCCTGATTTAGGTGGTCGGGGGCAGACACAGTCTCTTACAGGTACTGGGAGTTTTGGGTAGTGTGTAAGACCCTGCATCCTGAACTCAACTCTGGGTTGTCATAATTTAGGTTATAAAATAAACTCATCCATATTTCTAGATATGAGTGCCGCATCATTCAAAGTGGGATGGGTGCTCTGCTAATCAGACCAGGTTTTCCCCAAAATGTTTTCCAGTTATCTATGAAGCCCACATGGTTTTTTCCACAGAAACGCCACCCTGTGGTGTGTTAGTTTGGAGTAGTGGCATTTGAGTTGCAGGCTTCTCTAAACATGCATGTATATTTCCTCCGCGTTTACTACTGCGTTTTAAAGAGCCAGAATAGGGATGGTCTTTGTCACCCCAGTCATCACTAGAGCTATCACTTTCAGACACAACCTGCACTGCCCTGTGACAACCATGCTTTTTATTCCCTGTAGCAGAAGCAGTACAAACACTGGAAGGCTGAGTTTTCACCAAAAGGATTACCCTCCTTCAGCAAATTCTTCACGCTGTCTGAGCCAACTGCACTCCTTTGACTGGAAGTGCCTGGCTCCTCACTGCACGGGGCAGTCTGTGCCCCAGATCCTGCAATTACGCCATCTAAATACTGCTGGGCGCTAGTCCAGTCTTCCTCCTTACCGGGAAAACAGACCGTCTTTAAAATACCTCCTTTGATCACAACTAATGATGAACCACTTTGTTCAGTATCAGCAAAAGCACGTAATGGCATTTGGTGGTGAGCATTATTTTGAAAATCTGTCTCCTCTCTGTCTTCCTCTGCAGCTTGTGTGTGAGGAGGAGGGGCAGAGGGTGCGCGTCCCCGCGTGTCACGTGAGGGAATGTCAGAGACGTACGCTGTTTCAGCAGTCAATGTGGCTCTCTGGATTTTTTTCAAACTCGCCCAAAAAACAGACACAGTTCTTCTCTCTAGTTGTCCTTAACCAGATGTACCCTGTAGAAACTCATAAGCATGCCTAAGCATTTAACAGTCTAACCAGACATCCTATCTCCACTAAACATTTCTAATACATAAAGTATCTATCCAATTTCTATCTGACTAAAAATACCTAACACTCTCAACTAAGCTACTAGCTAGCTAGCTTTTAAGCTAGCTGACCTAAAGTAGCAAATTAAATTTGGCATTAGGAAGAACTTCTGTTACACAGGTGCTTAAGTAGTGCAGGTGTATGTTGTCACTCAAAAAAATGACCTGTTGTTCAGATAAACCTAGAAAATTGTGAGCTTAATCTGTAAACAATCTGGTAGCAAGCACAAGACAGTACAGGAAACAGGAAGTGAATACGATTACCACAGGAACCCGCATGCTGAAAATAAAAGCTTTGATTAGTAACTTTAAGTTCTGTCTGGACATAAATCCTTTGATTGTTGCTTTGTTTGTTCATGGTAGAATGCAGTTAATAATTAAACATCTAAAAACCTGGTTATTGTTGTTCACAAACAGAATCAATCTGAGCACTAATTCTCAGCCTTCTTCTTTTATAACAAAGACAATTGTCATTTAGTTTGATGTTGAAAGTTCAGGCACATACAGTACAATAATTTATTTGTCCAGCTACATTGCAGAATCATTGAATGTGAATATACTTGCTTGATGACAGAGCAGGGTCAGTTTGGGTTTTATCTACATAACTATGGTGGTAGTTATTGTTTTGTATAATATGGCCTGATGGGAGTTCATGGAATGCGCACCCCAGCTTGTGACTTTCTTGTACATACACTTGAATCACAGAGATGATCATCCGTTAATCTGCGATGTTGAGAGAGTGCTGAATGTTTGAACCCTGCAGTGTTTTTTTTTTTTTTTTTTTTTTTTTTTTTTTTTTTTTATATAAGACTCACCAAAATTCTGAAGGTATTTCCCAAAACACCATAGATTCTTCCAACAATGCAGAATCAAAAATAGTCCAGTCCAGGAAAAATAACATTTTTGTCTACATTAGTCAGTCTGTCAAGTACTATTGTATGGTCAACTGTGTCAAAGGCAGCGCCGAGATCTAATTAAACTGGAACTACAGCAGTGTCATTCAGAACCAATTACTATGTGATGTATATCTCTTCACAGTAAAGTAGTCAAAGGTGTATAAAAGGTTTACCAGAACCATCTCTACCTGAGTTTTCACAACTCTTTACATTACACATAGCCTCCCCTAGGGCTTAGTACACATGTTCCAAAGGAGTCCTTCATCTGAACAATATTTCAAATCTGAACAGTATTACTCCTTACTGATTAATATCAGTTAAACAATTAAACAAAGGGCTTTTCTTACCTAAACATAGATTGTGGCATTCTGATATCTGGAACAGGGTCTTCTGTTTATCAAGTTAATAATTTTATGAAATGATTAAAAAAAAAAAGTCAAATTCCAAATCCTGTGAAAAATTTCTTTATGATGGAGCTGAGCTATAGTAATGCAAATCAGTTGAGGATTCTGTTTAATTTTGCACAGTCTTAGTCAAATCTAAAAAGTCTCACCTAATTTTTTTTTATATTTTTTTTTTCTTGCATAGTAACGCAGGTGAGAAATTGCTTTTTCTGAAATGACAGAGTAGCTCAATTAAAAAAAGTCATCAGAGCAACTGTTGAAAATGCCTTCCCTCTCTGTACCTCCCTTCAGGTTGTCAAAGCACCCCTATATGGTACCAGCATGTAACAGCAGCAGCAGTACATTCAATACGACCTACCTGCAGGGCGACTTCTCCTCCTCCGCAGAGTTCTTTGTGTGTGTCGGTGTGTTTGGGTTCCTTTATTGCACCGCCACACTGATCCTCTACCTGGGCTACCAGAATGTCTACCGCCAGACAAGCCGTGGCCCTGTCATAGTGAGTGCACATCCTTTTACATCCTTCTTGCATTCATCCTTTTTTTTTTTTTTTTTTTTTAAACCACTAACCCTCTTCACAACCTGGGTATGAGAGGAGTTAGGGTTATTTTTTCTATTTTGGGTAGTTGGTTTGGAATATTTTTTTTTTTCCTCCTCTCATGACAGGCATTCAGACAGAAATCAGCATCAAAACATACTTAAGAGTACTAAATGTGAAAGTACTCATTATGCAGAATGGCACATTTAACATTTCTGTATATCATATTATTGTATTATAATTACTGATGCATTATTGTGGACATCACATTTAATGTTGCAGCTGGTAAAGTGGGAGCTATTTTTAACTGGCTTATATGCATTTAATTGAATTACTGCTGGGTCGCTTGTGAATTTCCCACAATAGATCAGTAAAGTCTTATAACCATACTGTATTTTTTTGTATTAACTTGATTCTGAAAAGCAACAAGTAACTAAGGTTATAAAATAATTGTAGTGGCGTAACAGATGCAATATTTGCCTCTAAAATGTACTGAACTTAAAGTATGAAGTAACAGAAAATGAAAATACTCCAAGTACGGATACCTCAAAATTGTACTTTAGTTACAGTACTTGAGTAAATGTTCTTAGTTATTTTCCATCACTGGGTATTGGCACCAATCCGGGCATATTTCACAGGATCAGTATTGGCCAGAATAAAGCCAATCCAATTCCCAATCTTATAGTCCTGTTTTTCATCCAACCAATAAGCTGCAATGTTAATCATTTCAGCTATCTACACTGCCTGTGTGTCAGGTTGCATATCACTAGCACTCTATGGGCGTAGCTGCCACCTGAAGTCTGTTTCTAGTTTCAGGTCTACTTGAGCTGAAAAAATCAACTTGACTAGATTTCTAGGTCGAAGACGTGTCACCTCTCTTCCAAGAAGCTTCTTCAGTTCTGACTGACTGGTGTTGAGCCGGAGATATTTATCCCCCTTGGTGGTGTTTCAGTCCTTTGAAGGCCAACAATGTCCCTTAACGACTGAGTCGTTATAGCCCAGTATCGGTGAGAGTCATTACCTGGCCTTGAATCCTCCCCTGTGGACCGGCACCTATTGTCCTGGTGGGCATGTTTGGGCAGGGATCTCAAAACAGGATTGTAGATCGATGGCAAGTTGTGTCTTAGTCCGCCACCCCTATTTAGTGAGGGGTGTTCTATTTTTTTACAAAAATAGCTTCCTTAACTCCTCTCTCAAACCAGCGATGTTCTCTGGAGAGGATCTGGACTTCACTGTCCTCAAAAGAATGTCCTTTGTCGTTCAGGTGGAGGTGGACTGCTGACTCTGGTCCACTGGAGTTGGCCCTCCTGTGTTGGGCCATGCATTTGTGAAGTGGCTGCTTAGTTTCACCAATGTACAAGT
>NW_018128076.1:958568-963925 GCF_001952655.1 Monopterus albus
TCGGTTGGGCTAGCCCCATACTACACAGAAACGTCAACCGAGACGTATCTCTCATCAGCTTTGCAGCTGGCTCTAACAGTAGTCAAAACATGAAGCAAATCAACGTGTGAATGTGTATGTCTGTTGGTTAAGTGGTGTGTAGCTAAAAACATTCTCACGACCTCTAGTACATGTCGTGACCTAAACATAAGGACATATTATGGCTCAGGCTATAGTTATACACGTCGTAATAATAATATTAAACACCCTGTCTGCTGACAGTCATCAACTCTTCTCTCTGGTATCCTTGACCAGAAGTACCCTGCAGAAACTCATAAGCAGGCCTAAGCATTTAACAGTCTAACTAGACATCCTCTCTCCACTAACATTTCTAATACATAAATTATCTGTCCAATATCTATCTGACTAAAAATACCTAACACACACCTGACTACACTTAATGGCATACACCACATCACTCTGTTTATGTCTGGGTGTTTTGTCCTTCGGGTGGACCAGTCTCTGCTGCAGGGTATTCCCTGGTTTAAAGTTAACTGGGATATTGTGGTTGCCAAAGATTTTTTTTAACTTCTCTGATAGTTGTTCTGTTTGATCCAACACCACCACCTATGAAGCACTGAAGAGGGACCCCACCAGTGGCTACAAGAAGAAGGTTATAGACTGTTTACAGAAGCTGGAAAAGGAGGGAGTTATTGACCGGCAACTATACTACAGACTATACCCTGGGGAGGCCGTCCTGTGCATTGGCTTTTAAAACATTTTCTGACGTTCACATGGGTCTCCGATGTGTGCAGACAAACACAAAGCATCAGAAAAGAACAGTCCCTGCCTCTTTTGCTTTTTCCGCATTTGTAAAAACCCCAGCTTGAACACTGCTTGGATTTGTCTCTCTTTACGACATCATACGAAATGGCTTTGCAGTTCATTTCATAGATCCTTCTCCCACTCAGATCTGTTTTGGTTCTACCGGTCCGCCACTATGATTTTCTTGCTAGAACAGCAGACAAATGGCAACATGGCACAGCTCCGAGGAAAGCACGGATTCTGCTCAGTTGTTGGTGGCACAAACAAGCACAAAAGTCTCTACCTACTTCCATCCTCAGAGCCAGCGAAGACGCAGTGCATATCATTTATTGTGGTAATGTTCATGAAGATATCCCTAAGACGTTGCATGTTATGTACTAATTTCACGTCGGAGTGCTTTATCAACAAGGTTCAGTACAACACTGGATTTACTTCCAGGCTGAAGCGCAAGAATGGATCTGTTCCAGTTGTCCATGAGTCTGTCACATCCTGATGCAGTGAGTATTATTTTACTGCCTGTGTATGACGTTAGCCTGTTTAACTTAGCCACATAGTTATGCTGTGCAGCTAATGTGGCTAACAGTAGCTTGAATTACAGGCTGAATGGTAAACAGGTTAAGGTGTTCAGGTTAGTAATTTAGTTGAACAGTCAGAATGTACCAGAGAATTGGTGTTTAACTGTTTTTAGCCCAATTTCCTGTGAATAGTGGGTTGGATGGTGGCAACTTTGCTTGTTTATTTAGCATTGTTGTAACAGCTTTATGTAAACATCTTACCAGTGTTACTCTATTTGATCGCACTGCTCAAGTGTGACAACAAGACTCGTGTGATAATAGTAGATTCTTACTCTTGATATTGTTTGTGAATTGAGAAAGACATTAGGCATTGATAGCAAACATTTCAGCTCAAAGAGACGTTGACAGGCTACATGTGAGTCAAAAACTGTATATCACCATTACATTCTTCTGCAATGTTGAGTTGTAGAAACTCTGTACCTATACACTGTGTACTTGCTGAATGAGCTAACACAAGCCCTTTTTGTTTTTAAGAGGCTACAGCTTGCCAAACTAAAGTTTGTAATTCTTCCTTTTAACAGTACATTTGTGCAGTGTATATATTGTATGCTCTAAAATACACAAAAGTGTGAAAGTTTAGGAAAAGTACTATCAGCGCTCAAAATAATGTACATGAAAAGAGATTGGAAGTACTACATATATTTAAAACCGTTTTCCAAATGACACCACAACATTCCTATCACATTTAGGTGTCATCAACTCTGGGAGAGGAAGGAAGTTATCACCAGGGGAGTGTTGTGCTCCAGTCAAGTGATGGTGTGAAGACAACAGTGGTTCCAGCATTATCAGGAAGGTCTCAAGGAAGATGCGTGAGGACAGCTCCTCCACCAGCTGACACAGCTACAGTGTACAGAAAACTCTTCACCCCAATGGATGATGTGATCAAGCGCGTTTACATAAAAGTTTGCCACATTTATTTGGTGCTTTTTTTTTCTTTTTTTTTAATTTTATTTTATTTTTTTATAGCCTACATATCCAGTTTATACTTCCACTGTATTTTCTTCAAATAAAATAAAACCTTTTAAGGAAGGTTTTGTCACTTTTAAGTTTAGTACAAGTTTATCAGTAAGGGTCCAGTGGAGAAATATTTAATTTCACAAAGATTTTATGCGACTACTGTACATTGGTAAGCAGATGATGTAAAAGGTTAAAAAAAAAAAAAAAAAAGACTGACGGGTTAACCAGTTCTTGCTACCATGCTAACTCTGAGACGAGGCAGTCCAAGTAACTTCAAAACAGTGCTGATTTATTCAAAGGATCACAGGTAAAATTAACATTACACGCTCAGGTATCTTGCACCTCCAAACTGCACGCAGGCAGATGAAAGATGAAAGACCCTGAACCAAACCAGGCCTATACATTTATCTCTTCGGTTGGGCTAGCCCCATACTACACAGGCACATCAAACCGTGACGTGACCTGATGTGCCAACTATGCAGCTGGCCAGAGCAGTAGTCAAAACATGAAGTAAATCAATGTGTGTGTGTCTGTTGATTAAGTGGTGTGTAGCTGAAAACATTCTCACACGACCTCTAGTGACATGTCATGACATTAAACATAAGAAAATATTATGGCTAAGGCTACAGTTATACACATCATAATAATAATAATTTTAAACATCCTGTCTGCTGACAGTCAACAACTTTTCTCTCTAGTTATCCTTGACCAGATGCACCCTGTAGAAACTCATGAGCATGACTAAGCATTTAAGTTTAACTAGACATCCTGTCTCCACTAAACATTTCTAATACATAAAGTATCTAACCAATATCTATCTGACTAAAAATACCAAACACGGTTCATCCAACATGCTGGCTAGGCACATGTAAAACAGAATTCTGCTGGTGAGTGTGTAAACAAAACAAGATATTTCTGTTTGACAGTCAAACGTTATTAGTGTTAATATATTACACATTAATAAAACTATTTTGAAAGTGTATTATATAACCAATCTGAAGCACTGACAAACATTTTCAAGCACAAAAATAGGAATAGCTATCTGATGTATAAAACCTTATCAAGTGAATAGTGTTGCACGATATACCGGTACTAGTATGGTACCGCGGTACTGAGGCATTTAAAATGGTACTATACTGCATTTGGACGGTACCGGTACTTGCAGCGCCGCCGGCAACAGAGGAAAACAGAGCAGGAAACAGCTTCCTCGTCCTCTGCTCACTGAGCAGCGTGGACTGGAGCAACAAACGGAGCAGGAGGAAAGCTTGGAGAGAGCAGAGACGTTGGAGAGGGAGAGGGAGAGAGAGAGAGAGAGAGAGAGAGAGAGAGAGAGAGGAGCACGGAGAGGAGAATGGCTGCTGTAACAGTCACCACCCCGCAACTTGTGGACAAACGAGGGGCGCGAAGTGCTATATGGCAGTACTTCGGCATAAAAACAAATGAGCAAGGAGAGGCATTTAACGTTGATGCGCCATTGTGTAAACGATGTTTTAAAACATGCATGGCTAAGGGCGGAAACACCCAGACCTGCACACTGAGTTCAGGGAACGACAGGTAATTTACTCATGACATGTGCCCTTTTCAAATGCAATAGTTCAATAGTTTTAAGTGTGCAACACATGATAAAGAGTTCTTATCAAACATAGAAATTTTTTTTCTAAATTTTAATAAAAAAATGTGTTTTTTCAAAACGTTAAATGTGGTTACAGCACAGTCGTTCAGTGTTTTACATACATATTTAGCCATTTAATATGTTATAAAGACTGGTAACATACCATTTAAAAACACTGGTCCTACTTAAGACAGGCTATATGTAATGAAAATATTTTTTTCTAAGTTAGAACTTCTAACTTCATACTTTTTATTTACTCACACTGACTGTTCTAAAAAAATTTTTTTTTGAGTGCAATAAGAAAAGCCTAGTATTTTGAATTTTATTTTGATGTTATTCTAAGATTTTCTATTAAAATAAAGTCAGTAATGACATTTTTTGCCTTCTCTTTTTGTCTGAAAAAGTATCGAAAGTATCGAAATACATTTTGGTACCGGTACCGGTACCAAAATGTTGGTATCGTGACAACACTACAAGTGAAATACAGTTTATTCCACACAGCGGCTGCAGAGACACTGGTTACTGTGCAGTTTTTCCCAGTACATAAGTTACCTAGTAAAATCAGTAAATCCATCCTCAGCTGTGTTAACATGGTAGACTGTACTGTATAGTTGTCCTTGCCAATACAAGTGTCAATGATCTGTAGCTTGTCTGTGTAGAATTAGTCATGAGAACAGTGGCTGTGTGACCAGGTGACTGTATTTTTAGCACAAAAAAAAAAAAAAAAAAAAACTATGAATGGTCCAAACATTCTGTTCCATACCCTGCTTTACATTTGCACATCACGAGGATTGCTAAATGTTGCCTACTGTTTTCAGCAAATGGTAACATGTTCCTTCAATGGGCTCTGCGGGTGATTTCTCACAGATGTTCCTGTAAAGGCAAGCATAAAACAAAGTGTGTGTGTGTGTGTATGTGTTTATGGTTTTGAGTCAAAACTAAACTAACAGTGTTTCAGCAACATATAAATAAAGTTCAAAGTGTTTATTTTGTCATACACACAGTTAGGAAATGTGTTTCCCTGTACAATGAAATTCTTACATTGCCGTCCACATTATTATAGATATAGCAATTAGTGAGGTTAGTCCATAAACTGTGCAATTTGGAGGAGATTTGAGCAGTTTTGCAAAGAAGAATGGAGTAAAATTAGTGTCCAGATGTGAAAACCTGATTGAGAACTATCCACAAGACTCAATGCTGTGGTTGCAGCCAAAGGTGCATCTACTAAATACTGACTTGAAGGGGGTGAATATTTATGCAATCACTTATTTCCCATTACATATTTTTATTTAATTGACATTACTTTGTAAAAAACCGCATTGTTCCTTCTGAATTCGAGGTTCGACTATCGGTTGAATTCTCCTCTCCAGTACCCTGGCATAGACTTTCCCGGGGAGGCTGAGGAGTGG
>NW_018128076.1:965153-973420 GCF_001952655.1 Monopterus albus
GAGCCATACCCGCAAGCCGGAGGCGCAGTGAAGCAACCCTCTCGTTCACCGGGGTAAACTCCAACACATGGCGGCTAAGCGGGGGAGCTATGAGCAAGCCCACACCAGCCCGCCGCCTCTCACTGCGGGCAACTCCAGAGTGGTAGAGAGTCCAGCCTTTCTCAAGGAGTAAAGTTCCAGAGCCCAAGCTGTGCATGGAGGTGAGCCCGACTATATCTAGCCGGTACCTCTCAACCTCCTGCACAAGCTCGGAGACCCTACCAGGGACATATAGCCCCCGACAACATAGCTCCTAGGATCACTCGGGTACTCGAATCCCTCCACCACAATAAGGTGGCGGTTCAAGGAGAGGGGAGAAGTTTGTAGAAACATTTCACTTTGACAAGAGGTTTTTTGCAAAAAAAAGAAATTGTCAAGAAAGCCAATTGACGATATTGACGATCTATATATCCACAGTAAAACAAGTCTTATATCAACAATCTTGAAAGGCTGATCAGCAAGGAAGAAGCCACGGATCAAGGACCACCATAACAATAAAGGCAGACTGCAGTTTCTGATTAAACAAAAATTAACAGTTTGGCCATAATGGCCATCGTGGAGGAAAAAGGGGGAAGCTTGCAAGCCGAAGAACACCATCCCAACCGTGAAGAACAGGGGTGACAGCAGCATGTTGTGGGGGTGCTTTGTTGCAGGAGGGACTGGGACACTTAAAATGGATGGTATTATGAGGAAGGAAGATAATGTGGATATACTGAAGCAGCATCTCAAGACATCAGCTAGGAAGTTATTGCTTTGTTGTAAATGGATCTTGTCCAAATTCACCATGACCCCAAGCATATTTCCAAAGTTGTGGCAAAATGGCTTAAGGACAACAAAGTCAAGGTATTGTAGTGGCCATCACAAAGCCCTGACTTCAGTCCAATACAAAATTTGTGGGCAGAACTAAAAAAAAAAAAAAAAGTGTGCATGGGCAAGGAGGCCTACGAACCTTACTCAGTTCCATTAGTTCTGTCTGGAGGAACTGGCAGAAATTCCAGCAACTTATTGTAAGAAACCTATGGAAGGCACCCTGAAACATTTTACCCATGTTAATCAGTTTAAAGGCAATGCTGCCAAATACTAACCAAGTGTATGTAAACATCTAACCCACTGGGAATGTGATTAAAGAAATAAAAACTGAAATCTTATTCTCTACTATTATTCTGACATTTCACATTCTTAAAATAAAGTAGTGATCTAACTGGCCTAAGACTGGGAATGTTTATAGGATTAAATGGGGAGCATTGGTGCACAACTATTTTCAAGTCTCTCCAGGGATGTTCTGTTGGGTTCAGGTCCGAACTCTTGATGGGCCACTCCAGGACTTTCACAGACATTTCCTGAAGCCACTCCTGTGTATTCTTAGCAGTATGGTTTGGGTTGTTGTCTTGTTGAGAAATAACCACCTGAGCTCCTGGGCACTCTGGAGAAGGTTTTTATTCAAAATTGGTCTATATTTTTCTGCATCCATCCTTTGCTATATCCTCACTAGTACCAGAGACAGAAAAAACATCCCTACAGTATGATGCTGCCACCACCGTATTTGACTGTAGGGATTGTATGCCTACATATATTAGGGCCTAAGAACATTGAGAATTGATGTCTATGTAAACATTTTCACTGTTTACTGTGTGTATTCCCTGTCAGGACCTGGTCGTGACAGCTGCCTTTGCCTTTTTATGGCTTGTGTCCTCATCAGCTTGGGGCAAAGGGCTGACAGATGTCAAGTGGGCCACTAACCCCAAGCACCTCGTGGCTCAATGCACGAACATCTGTAAACCAGGAGAATTCCCTTCCATGGGCCGCCTCAATGCCTCTGTGGTAAGTGAAATCAGTGCACTGCTACAGACCTACCTTACCTACCTCCTCCTTAAGGGACCCAATATTTTCAGTGGCCATTTTGATCCTACAGGATCAAAAGTATTCTATAAATTTTTATAATTTTAGAGAACTTGTTCATCCCACCTTAGAGCTACAAATCAATGGATATTTAATCATTTTCTTTAAAATAATATGTAAGTTGCTGACTTTCCTGCTTTAGATTGTTATTAGTTATTTACCACAACAAAGAGGGTTGTTTACGGATAAATGGTCTCGATGCTGACTGCACCTTCTCCATAAAAATACCCAGACTATGACGGCAAACTTAACAGCACTGCCAAAACATTGCCTAGACTATTTTTGCAACCATGTCCATCCATCCATCCATATACCTCTGCTTATCCGGAACCGGGTCACGGGGGCAGCAGTCTAAGCAAAGATGCCCAGACTTCCCTCTCTCCAGACACTTACTTCAGCTCCTCTGGGGGAATGCTGAGGCATTCCCAGGCCAGCCGAGAGACATCGTCCCTCCAGCGAGTCCTGGGTCTCTTAGGAAGGCGCCCAGGAGGCATCCAAAACAGATGCCTGAGCCACCTCCGTTGGCTCCTCTCGATGTGGAGGAGCAGCGGTTCTACTCTGAGCTCTTCCCGGGTGATTGAGCTCCTCACCCTATCTCTAAGGGTGCGCCCGGCCACCCTGCAGAGGAAGCTCATTTTGGCCGCCTGTATCCAGGATCTTGCCCTTTTGGTCATGACCCAAAGTTCATGACCATAGATGAGAGTCAGAACGTAGATTGACCAGTAAATCGAGAGCTTCGCCTTACAGCTCAGCTCCTTCTTCACCATGACGGACCGGTACATCGACCGCATTACTGCAGAAGCTGAACCGATCCGCCTGTCAATCTCCTGTTCCATCCTACCCTCACTCGTGAACAAGACCCCTAGATACTTGAACTCCTCCACTTGAGGCAGGAACTCTCCACCAACCTGAAGGGAACAAGCCACCTTTTTCCAGCTGAGAACCATGGCCTCGGACTTGGAGGTGCTGATTCTCATCCCAGCCGCTTCACACTCGGCTGCAAACCGCCCCAGTGCATGCTGGAGGTACTGGTTTAATGGAGCCAACAGGACAACGTCATCTGCTGCTGATCATAGCTGGTGCTGTCAGAACGCACCGGAATGACGCTCCACTCCACCATTTTTTATTCCAAGAGAGGGAAAAGAATATTTGCATAATCTGATTGAAATTCATTGTGTTGCACTTTTGTGAGTCCTTGAAGATCTAATCATCAGTAAAATCTGTGTCCTGCAAAATAGAATGGTCTAAGTTCTAATATTAAAATTTTAAGTATGGTGATTGATTCACCGCATCCACTCAAACAATGGGTTCGCTCCAATGCACAGAATTGGTACATGTGAGTGTTTGTTTTGTCAGGTCACATACAGTATATGATAACAAGGATGGTTCACAGCAGCACAGGTTAGCGTCAACTACAGACCCCATTTACAAAAGACAAGTGGCAAAATCATATTACTGCTTAAATGCAAACTTCTCAAACATCCATCTATTATTTATACCGCTTATTCCTGAATAGGGTCGTGGGGGGAATGGAGCCAATCCCAGCTGACATTGGGTCCACCCTGGACAGGTCACCAGCCTATCACAGGGCTGACACGTAGACAAACAACCCAAACACTCACATTCACTCCTATGGGCAATTTAGAGGCGCCTATCAACCTAAGGTGCATGTCTTTGGACTTTGGGAGGAAGCCAGAGAAAGCCCACGCAGACACAGGGAGATCGTACAAACCCCAACCCCGAGTTGGCCCAGACCCCCCTGGTTATGAGGCAACAACGCTAACCGCTGTGCTGCCCCCTTCTCAAACAGCTCAGTAGAAATGAAAAATAATTTTCACTTTTCTATTCTTTCATTGGAAATTTCATGGATAGAAAATTGAGAATTAGAGTCCAAAATCTTAGTTTTACACTGGTTTAACAATTGAAAAATACAATTTAGAAAACTAAATTCAGTTTTCCAATTTTCACTTTGTCACTTCTCAAATAAGGGGTTTTTCCATTATAGGAATTTGTCAAGCTGATTAACGCTTGTCATGAATTCTGTTTGTTTCCACTGCTGTGTGCCCACTTTGGAGCCTCAGTCATTAGCATTACAAGCACAATATGTAAAGAAACACTTTTACTCGTTCAGAGGTAAAACGAGGACTTGTTGGTTTAGAGGTAAAACGGGGACTTCAGTGACTGGACCATGGGCAGAGCGGTGAAGATGTCACATTTCTGCAAGTCTGTGTACTTTATGTTCAACTGAGGAGACAGAGATCTGTCTGCATGACTGCGATGGACAGTGCTGTTCCAAATTGAACGAATCAGTGTATATACTAGTATCTTTAGCAGGTTCTCTATGAATCGGGTTTAAGCTGGTACATACTGACACCAGGAAATAGTCAAAGTCAAAGTGTTTGTCATATGCACAGTTAGGAAACGTGTTTCCCTGTACAATGAAATTCTTACTTTGCCGTCCACATGAATGCCACAAAAATACAAATGAAATGAAAAGTATATAAACAAGCAACACAAAATCTAAGGCACTTTAAGCAGCAAATGCAGCAATATAATAAAAATATGTAAGAATATAATAGAGAATGCTGCATGGGAGCAACATATGCAGCAGTCACACTTCTGAACCTCCGGCCATAGGGTAGGGAGGTGAACAGTCCGTGCTGGGGGTGGGTGGGATCTTTGAGGATGGAGGCAGCTTTCCTATGCTCCCTGCGATGGTAAATGCTCTGCAGAGAGGGCAGTGGAGTCCTGGTGATCTTCTCTGCAGTTGTTGATGGATACCCACATGGGAAACGTGGTGCCCACCGAAGCAGATGTGTTTGCGCGTTCCACTCTCAAATGCAGGCTTTTTCTTCGTTTTCTTCTTTTTTGTGTTTTTTTCTTTTTTTACTCTTTCTGCAGTGCACAAATGCCATGCACTGCTAATATACAACAGACAGGCATTGCTGGATATCGCCAACTCATACAGCCACTGGGAATTTACTGGTTTCATACCACCGGAGCTACAACTCATTGTCCGCTCCCGCAACGACGACGATAATTACAACCACCATCACCCCAGGGAGCCCCCGGAGCACCAGGCACAAGCGAGCAGGCTGAAATCAGGAGAGCGACCCGGAGACGGAGACGCAAGCGCAGGGGACTCCATGCTAGGCTAAAATCTCGTGCTACTTGACCGCCATTGCCCAGCCTCTTCCTAGCTAATGTACAGTCTCTGGAAAACAAACGGGATGAGCTAAGGGCTAGGATTATAGCACAACGCGAAATCGGAGAATGCTGTGCTCTAATTCTCACCGAGACTTGGCTTTCTGACAGAGTCCCAGATTCCGCGATTCAGCTACAAACACACTTTGTACATTGAGGTGACTGCACTGCTGCTTCGGGAAAGGTAAAAGGAGGTGGTGTGTGTGTTTATCAGTAACTCGTGGTGTGGAGATGTACAGACTGTTTATAAGCACTGTTCGCCAGATGTAGAGTTTTTATTGCTGAAATGCCAGCCCTATTATTTAGCAAGAGAGCATAGTACTGTGTTTCTGGCTGCTGTGTTTGTTAGCCCAAGAGCTAATCCCTCTGTGGCTCTCAGCAAACTCTATGATGTCATCAGCGCGGTAGAGACAGCACACCCAGATGCTGTATTTATCGCTGCTGGTGACTTTAACCAGTGCAATGTACAGACTGTACTTCCCAAATATTACCAACATGTGAACATTCCCACCCGGGGCAAGAACACTCTGGATCATGTTTACAGTAACATACAGGGTGCATACAGGGCTGCGCCCTGCCCCCACCTTGGACGCTCAGACCACATTTCTTTGTTCCTGTATCCAGCTTACAGACAAAGACTGAAACAAATAAACCCTGTCACCAAGCAAATTAAACTCTGGACCCCAGAGACTGAAGGCACCCTGCAGGACTGTTTCGCCCAGACAGACTGGGATGTGTTTAAAGCTTCAGCCACCTCGGAGGACTTTTCTGTCAGCATACAGCATTATGCTGAGTATGTGACCGGATACATTAGTACCTGTATCGACAACATTGTGCCCACCATACAAGTCAGGAGGTTCCCCAACCAGAAGCCCTGGATAAACAGTCAGCTACGCCACATGCTGCATGCTCGCTCTCATGCATTCAGATCAGGCGATGACACAGAGTAAAAAGCTGCAAAGTACAGACTGAGGAAAGCCATCACAGCAGCCAAGAGGCAATACAGAGAAAAGCTGAATGGCTTCTGTTCTACTGCTGACTCCGGACGGATGTGGCAAGGCCTGCAACACATCAGACTACAGGACCACCACCAGCATCGTCAGCTCCACAGACAGCCTGGTGGATGACCTCAACACCTTCTACACCCATTTTGAGCCCTCCAGCCACAACACAGAGAGGAGGCACACACTGAGACCACCCAACCCCCCACCTCCCCTCCACTAACTGTTTCACCAGGCCAGGTACGCACAGTCCTGAGGAAGATCAACCCTCGCAAAGCAGCAGGACTGGACAACATCCCTGGGAGGGCTCTCAGGGCATGTGCCAGCGAGCAGGCTGATGTTCTCACCACCATCTTCAATCTCTCCCTCAGCCAGAGCACCGTTCCCACATGCTTTAAGACCACAACCATCGTCCCCCTTCCCAAGAAGAGCCCGGTCACCTGCCTAAGCGACTACAGGCCAGTGGCACTCACCCCAATTATTATGAAGTGTTTTGAGACAGTGGTGTGGGCCCACATTCAGAGCAGTATACCGGGCAACAAGCTAACCCTGCACAGTCTCACAGAAGAGTGATTGAGGACAGCGTTAACCAACTTACCGGTAAAGAAAGTGGATATAGCACACTGCAATGGAAGGATTACAGCCTCCGCCAACTCTTCAACTGACCGGTAACATAGCTGAAAATTGGAGAAAATTCAGACAACGTTTTGACCTATATCTGGCTGCAACCGGTGCCGACGAGAAAAGTGACAAAATGAAACCATGTTCCTGCACGTGGTTGGTGAGGAAGCACTGGAGGTTTACAGCAACTTTACGTTTGACACTGAAGAAGACAAAATGAAGCTACAGAAAATAATGATTGTCCCCCACAAACTATCCACGCTGGGTCTGCACCCCACCTTCTGTGACTGGCTCCTCGACTTTTTGTCACATCAACCCCTGGGGACGAAGCAGCTTAGAGGAGCGAGGTGGTCGGTCTGGTGTCATGGTGCAAGGACAATAATCTCAGCCTCAACACGGACAAGACGAAGGAGATGATAGTGGACATGAGGAAGGAGAGGCGATCTCATCGGCCACTGTTGATCCGGGGGCTCGAAGTGGAGAGAGTGAGCAGCTTCAAATACCTGGATGTCCACATCAGTGAGGACCTCACTTGGACACTTAACACCACACAGCTGGTCAAGAAGGCCCAACGGCAACTGCACTTCCTGAGGAGGCTGAGGAGGTTTGGCATGTCGCCTAGGATCCTTTGCATCTTCTACAGCTGCATCATTGAGAGCATCTTGACCAGCTGCATCACTGTCTGGTATGGCAGCACTACTGCTATGGACTGCAAGCGCCTGCAGAGAGTGGTAAAGACTGCAGAGAAGATCACCAGGACTCCACTGCCCTCTCTACAGAGCATTTACCACCGCAGGGTGCGTAGGAAGGCTGCCTCCATCCTCAAAGATCCCACCCACCCCAAACACTGACTGTTCACCTCCCTACCCTATGGCCGGAGGTTCAGAAGTGTGAAATGCAGGACCACTAGACTGAAAAACTCTTTTCTTTCCCTCTGCCATCAGACTCCTAAACAGCTGAGGAGTATATTACCAGGAAATGCGTCATGTACTGTTTACATTCTCAGTTTGCACATGCATAATTGCACAATGACTGTTGACTGCGCACATGCTGCTAGTATGCAACATACATTCTCTATTATATTTTTACATACTTTTATTATATTGCTGCATTTGCTGCTTAAAGTGCCTTAGATTTTGTGTTGCTTGTTTATCTACTTTATACAGGTGCTGGTCATATAATTAGAATATCATCAAAAAGTTGATTTTTTTCACTAATTCCATTCAAAAAGTGAAACTTGTATATTATATTCATTCATTACACACAGACTGATATATTTCAAATGTTTATTTTTTTTTAATTGTGATGATTATAACTGACAACTAATGAAAACCCCAAATTCGGTATCTCAGAAAATTAGAATATTACTGAATACCAATACAAAGAAAGGATTTTTAGAAATCTTGGCCAACTGAAAAGTATGAGCATGTACAGCACTCAATACTTAGTTGGGGCTCCTTTTGCCTGAATTACTGCAGCAATGCGGCGTGGCATGGAGTCGAT
>NW_018128076.1:974855-987659 GCF_001952655.1 Monopterus albus
TCTACAATGGAATGGTTCACAAATAAACATATCCAGGTGTTAGAATGGCTATGTCAAAGTCCAGACCTGAATCCAATCGTGAATCTGTGGAAAGAACTGAAAACTGCTGTTCACAAATGCTCTCCATCCAACCTCACTGAGCTCGAGCTGTTTTGCAAGGAGGCATGGGCAAAAATTTCAGTCTCTCGATGTGCAAAACTGATAGAGACATACCCCAAGCGATTTACAGCTGTAATCGCAGCAAAAGGTGGCGCTACAACGTATTAACTTAAGGGGGTTGAATAATTTTGCACGCCCAATTTTTCAGTTTTTTATTTGTTAAAAAAGTTTGAAATATCCAATAAATTTCGTTCCACTTCATGATTGTGTCCCACTTGTTGTTGATTCTTCACAAAAAATTACAGTTTTATATCTTTATGTTTGAAGCCTGAAATGTGGCAAAAGGTTGCAAAGTTCAAGGGGGCCGAATACTTTCGCAAGGCACTGTACCACCACCCACAGGATTCTTCCCATTCTGGCAACTCAGCACAGGGCCTTTGTGCCAGTTGAACAGTGCAATTGCCATTTGTGGCATTGCAGTAAATGTTCCAGGATCTGAGGAGGACTGTGTATTATGATGCCCTGTATTTTCATTCAACAGTATTGATACTTCACCCAATAATTAATGAACTGCAGGCATGGGACCACCAAATTCATAATTCTGTACTTCTACAGACTCCACCAAACCCTATTCGGATCCAGTTGTAACTTCCACAGCAGTCCTCCTGTTCTTCCAGTCTCCAGGACCGCCTTCAGGGTTTTATGGCTGTGTTTTTCTGTGCAGTTGTACCATCAGGCCACTTTAAAGCTCCAGTGGTGGTAATAACTGTCACACCGTGGAGCCACCGAATGCCAAGTTGTACCCTTGATCATGCAATTGACTATGCAATTGCGGTAGCACATGCATCAGTTTTCGCTAAGTCACCCTTGGGGACATACCACAGGTCCTTGGAAGTTGGCATCTTTTGTATATACAAGTTTTCTTCATATGGGTCAAAAACATCAATGCCCATCTGTGGTTGGGGTTGCTGAAATGATGAGATCAAAAACTTCCCTTCCTTCAACCATATCCAGGCATTTACCAAAATAAACATAGCCATTCCTGATTATAGCCCCACTAGCATAAATGAATAATGATAGGTGCCATGCACTGCAATTCAACACTTTATATTCCAAACTCACCACTAGATATTGTTGTCCTATGCAATTTTTATTTGTAAAAAATCTTGAACCCCACATATCATTTTTCTTCCACTTCACAATTATGCGATACTTTGTGTTGGTCTATCACATAAAATCCCAATAAAATACATTTAAGTTTGTGGTTGTAATGTGACAAAATGTGGAAAAATTCTAGGGGTATGAATACTTATGCAAGGCACTGTGTGTGTGTGTGTGTGTATCTGTGTGTGCATACAGGTCTCTATAAGTACTTCATTTTTATTTTTATCTCATTTCCTAATGCATATTCCTTTGCTTGTTTGTATATTACTTTACTTTGTTCTCTCAGCCTTATATTGTTTACTTGCCCATTGCTGCCTTACATAAGGATACAAGGATTTTTTCCGGCAGCTCTCGGCTTAAAAGACAGACATATTATTTACATTACACAGAATTGTCAAAAAAGTCAATATAAAAATATGAACAAATATGCGTTCCGACAGCACCAGCTATGATCAGCAGCATGGAACATACAGTAAGTTCAATCAGAAAGAATGACATTTTGTAGAGTCACTGTAACAATAATGAACAGCAATAACAAAATTATAATTTGCATTTGTATTTATTTAACCATGTAAAATTCCACTGTGATTGCCAATCTCATTTTAATTAGAGTTGGTGCACACTGACTGACCTGGCCCATAGACCCAGAAACAAGAGATGAGTATAAGTATGCGCCAGCATTCACAGATGACTGCTCAGGGGTCATGTTTGTGTATTTTTTGAAAACCTAATGTGGATCAGCTAAATCGACAGAGAAATTCATTGCAGATACTGTGTTAACCTTATACCACAATGCTCCCTTCAGTAGGTGTCAAATTCTTTGCTGATATACAGTGCCTTGCGAAAGTATTCGGCCCCCTTGAACTTTGCGACCTTTTGCCACATTTCAGGCTTCAAACATAAAGATATAAAACTGTAATTTTTTGTGAAGAATCAACAACAAGTGGGACACAATCATGAAGTGGAACGAAATTTATTGGATATTTCAAACTTTTCTAACAAATAAAAAACTGAAAAATTGGGCGTGCAAAATTATTCAGCCCCCTTAAGTTAATACTTTGTAGCGCCACCTTTTGCTGCGATTACAGCTGTAAGTCACTTGGGGTATGTCTCTATCAGTTTTGCACATCAAGAGACTGAAATTTTTGCCCATTCCGCCTTGCAAAACAGCTCGAGCTCAGTGAGGTTGGATAGAGAGCGTTTGTGAACAGCAGTTTTCAGTTCTTCCCACAGATTCTCGATTGGATTCAGGTCTGGACTTTGACTTGGCCATTCTAACACCTGGATATGTTTATTTGTGAACCATTCCATTGTAGATTTTGCTTTATGTTTTGAATCATTGTCTTGTTGGAAGACAAATCTCCATCCCAGTCTCAGGTCTTTTGCAGACTCCATCAGGTTTCCTTCCAGAATAGTCCTGTATTTGGCTCCATCCATCTTCCCATCAATTTTAACCATCTTCCCTGTCCCTGCTGAAGAAAAGCAGGCCCAAACCAGGATGCTGCCACCACCATGTTTGACAGTGGGGATGGTGTGTTCAAGGTGATGAGCTGTGTTGCTTTTACGCCAAACATAACGTTTTGCATTGTTGCCAAAAAGTTCGATTTTGGTTTCATCTGACCAGAGCACCTTCTTCCACATGTTTGGTGTGTCTCCCAGGTGGCTTGTGGCAAACTTTAAACAACACTTTTTATGGATATCTTTAAGAAATGGCTTTCTTCTTGCCACTCTTCCATAAAGGCCAGATTTGTGCAGTATACGACTGATTGTTGTCCTATGGACAGAGTCTCCCACCTCAGCTGTAGATCTCTGCAGTTCATCCAGAGTGATCATGGGCCTCTTGGCTGCATCTCTGATCAGTCTTCTCCTTGTATGAGCTGAAAGTTTAGAGGGACGGCCAGGTCTTGGTAGATTTGCAGTGGTCTGATACTCCTTCCATTTCAATATTATCACTTGCACAGTGCTCCTTGGGATGTTTAAAGCTTGGGAAATCTTTTTGTATCCAAATCCGGCTTTAAACTTCTCCACAACAGTATCTCGGACCTGCCTGGTGTGTTCCTTGTTCTTCATGATGCTCTCTGCGCTTTAAACGGACCTCTGAGACTATCACAGTGCAGGTGCATTTATACGGAGACTTGATTACACACAGGTGGATTCTATTTATCATCATTAGTCATTTAGGTCAACATTGGATCATTCAGAGATCCTCACTGAACTTCTGGAGAGAGTTTGCTGCACTGAAAGTAAAGGGGCTGAATAATTTTGCACGCCCAATTATTCAGTTTTTTATTTGTTAAAAAAGTTTGAAATATCCAATAAATTTCGTTCCACTTCATGATTGTGTCCCACTTGTTGTTGATTCTTCACAAAAAATTACAGTTTTATATCTTTATGTTTGAAGCCTGAAATGTGGCAAAAGGTCGCAAAGTTCAAGGGGGCCGAATACTTTCGCAAGGCACTGTATAAAGCACTTGAACACAGCCGAGGCCAACAAAGTGCTTAACCGCCCCTCCTCTGGATCCGGGAAGTGTATAGTCAAGTGAGTCCAGATCCAGAAGAGGACTCCCTACAATGCCCTGAGCTGTTCTCACCACCCGGGTCAAGTCCTTTCTGTCCTGTGCAGTGCAGCTCCCGTATCACACTGTTGCACTGAGACAGAGGATGCTCTCTACTGTCGCTTTGTAGAAGTTTGCAAGCAACTGAGAGGACTTATCTTTGTCTTGAAAAGTGAACAATTGTACACAACAAAATTTCTTACAGCTAAACAAAGACAAAACAGAAATCATCCATTTTGGACATAAAGAAAGAAGGCTAGCACTCAGTGTTTACCTGAATTCCAGGACACTGAACACTAACACCTGTGTCAACAGTCTTGGGGGCAATTAAATTTTAATGGCCACACCAAAGCTATAACAAGGTCATCATTCTGGCATCTTAAAAATAGGATTTAGAAAAAATCATTCATGCTTTCATCTAGGGTAGACCACTGTAATGCACTCCCGATTGGCCTCACCAGTAGGACCATTAGATTATTGCAACTCGTTCAAAATGCTGCTGCCAAAATACTGACAAACCCCAAGAGGCGAGAACATATTACTTCAGTCCTTAGATCTGTGCACTGGCTTCAGTTAAATATAGAATTGTGGCCATACTTACTTTCTACAAGTCTCTCAATGATCTGGGCCAAAAATACATCAGATACAGTATGTTTGCTGAATACAAGCCTTGCAGGTGTCTCATATTTGCCGGGACTGGTCAACCAGTGGTGCCCAGAGTTCAGATCAGAACAGTGAGAAGTCACAGACTGCCACAGCTATGCTGAAAGTAAAAGGGCTCATCAGTTGCATGTTGCATAAATGAATTGTTACTTTGTGTTGTCATATAACTGTTACTGTTGATTAGCATTTTAATGTTTTTATCAATTTTTCATTCTAATATTTTATCTATACATATGTGCATTTTGATGTTTTATCTGTTTCTTTGCATTGTGTAAAACACTGAATTTCCTTTATGTACAAAAATGTGCAGTAAATAAACCTGCCTTGCCTTGTATTGCCTCTAGTTGGAGTATAACCAGTGCCATCTGGTGTTCAAAGTAAAAACAGCATTCCCTTTCAATGCTGGGATTGCGTCATTATACACTACAGCAGTGTAGGGCAGGAGTGCCCACACTTTTTCACCTTGCGAGCCACTTTCCAAATGACCAAGTCAAAATGATCTACCTACAGTAAAAATACTAAACATATATTCATATACAGTGCCTTGCAAAAGTCTTCATACCCCTAGAATTTTTCCACATTTTGTCACATTACAACTACAAACCTAAATGTATTTTATTGGGATTTTATGTGATAGGCCAACACAAAGTATTGCATAATTGTGAAGTGAAAGGAAAATAATGCGTGCTGTTCAAGATTTTTTACAAATAAAAATCTAAAAAGTGTGGCCTGCATATGTATTCAGCCCCCTTGAGTCAATACTTTGTCGAAGCACCTTTTGCAGCAATTACAGCTGCAAGTCTTTTGGTATGTCTCTACCAGCTTTGCACATCTCGAGACTGCAATTTTTGCCCATTCTTCTTTGCAAAGTAGCTCCAGTTCAGTCAGATTGGATGGAGAGCATCTGTGAACAGCAATATTCAAGCCTTGCCACAGATTCTCAATAGGATTTAGGTTTGGACTTTGACTGGGCCATTCTAACACATGAACATGCTTTGATCTAAACCATTCAATTGTAGCTCTTAGCTGTATGTTTAGGGTCGTTGTCCTGCTGGAAGGTTAACCTCTGCCCCAGTCCTAAGTCTTTTGCAGCTTCTAACAGGTTTTCTTCCAGGATTGCCCTGTATTTACTGTAGCTCCATCCATCTTTCCATCAACTCTGACCAGCTTCCCTGTCCCTGCTGAAGAAAAGCATCCCCACAGCATGATGCTGCCACCACTATGTTTCACGGTGGGGATGGTGTGTTCAGGTTGATGTGCAGTGTTAGGTTTCTGCTACACATGGGTAAGTCTGTAAGTTCCAAAACAGTCCATTAGCCCTGGATTTCAGCTGAATGTCAGCCTGTAGTGGCAATATCCCATCCTCCCCTCCAGACCAGTTCAGGTGAAACAGCGTTGCAATTTTTGATGCGAGTGAATCAACCTCAATATCTTCCCTATATTTTGTTTGAAAGCATGAACCAAGCTGATCATACTGACACACGATCTACCAACACTACCTTCGCAATCGACGTATTGGGCACCCCTGGTGTAGAGTTTCAGTAACATTGAAACCCCCTCCCCCCGACCCTCTTCAGGATAAACAGTATAGATGATGGATGGATGACATCTACAGTACATTTACTGACAATGCGACTGTCTATATATGTATGGATCACACTTCTTTCAAACCTTTTTAACCCAAGTATGTTTTGTGTTACTACTGTCGAGGTGGTTGTGTTGAATACTGAACTGCAACAGATATGGTCATGTAGGCTGGTGAAAAGTTTTAAAGTTCATCACACGATTAGACTGGAACACACGGGGAGGGATGTAATATCTGAATGTACTGTAATGCAGTCCAGTTCAACTCCAACATTAAAAGACTCTAGAAATAGCCAGTTTAAATGAGCACCCCTTCAAAGCTTTGCGATTAAAGCCTGAACTGAATGATCTGTTCAAGTACATAATAAATAGTGTTAGACTGATTGGTTGGCCAATTAATCGGGCTGATATGTCATTTTTAGAAAATCAATTTCGACTGATGTTTGCACTCACAAGGGGTAATTAACAAAAATATCTTCAGACATCTACAGGGCAGCCTTGTCGGTGTTTATTTTTCTTTCAGAGTTCAGTTTTTTTAATTTCTTATGAACAGTTTTTTAAAATGTTAAATAAGGGGAGTGAAGATTGTAGCAAACATTCATTTTTTATTTTCAAATACTTGAAATGTAAATATATCCATAATTCATTGTTAAATAAATGTTTATGCTCAGCAAAGTAGTATCTAATTTGTTATCATGAAATTGTTGTGTTCTATTTGTTGGGCCTTCTCAGCCATCGGCCTTCCCGGTCTCTAAAGATTGGTATTGGCATCAATCAGCCACTAATCATAAACATTATTTGTCACAAATCATCTCCAGTAATCATCTTTTTCTGTTTATCTGTAGATTTTTGGATTTTTGAACTTGATCTTGTGGGCTGGTAACTGCTGGTTCATTTACAAGGAGACTCCTTTCCACAAGGATGCCAACCCACCCGCTACCGTAGAGGAAGGAGGGGCCCCTGCACCGTAGCCACATCACTGAGGGTCCTCAAGCATAGCCCAGTACCCACAACACAAATGCTTTGTGTCCAATACTGGTCTCTAATGTTAACCTCCAGAAATAGAAACAAATGAGAGTCAATTGTCCTAAATACCCTGAACACTTGTCAGAGCTACTTTGCATGTTTAGCTCAAGTTAACCTAGTCCCCAATGACTAAAAACTGTTCCTTATTTTAAAATCAGTTCCCATGTGCCTTAAACTCTAAGTGCAAATACAAACTTAGATGCATACTGTGTACACTAAAAGCTACTGTTAATGTAGCCTGAGTTGAAATATAAAGCTCTCTATGTGATGTTCAGTGACGCAGGCCTGCAGTACATTTGCTTCCACATTACCACATTGTTCACCCTTGATGCCTGCCCTTCAGGGAGCTATCTAGTGATAAAACTGTGATGTAAGGAACAAGAATCTCTGCTGGTCCTCTTGCCAGGGGAACAAGGCACAGGATTAATAGAGGTTAAAATCACAGCCCATAAGAAACAACATCCAGAAGCAGATATTTAGGTGGGAGCAAATGCACACCTGGGGTTCTCTTGAGCCGGAGTAAAGTAGGCCCTGCTTTACTTCTGTTACCTAATCTGTCAAAGCAAGTGCTACAGTACAGATTCCAAGTAATCTAATTCTAAACACATCAGTCTCTTCAATTTCAATATATTAAAGCCAAAGTTTGTTGAATGCTTTATTTTTCCAGTTAAACAGCTGATACCATAGTCCTGTTGTATAATCAGTTTAAGGCATGTATTGATATAAGGCTCTCTTCTTTAGTTTGTTCCAGGCCATTAGACCATCCAACAATTAAATTAACAGCCATGCCATTCCCCCACTCATGTCCTAATTCTCTGATACACACCACATTATGACATAATCAAATGGCTGTTGCAGTTTCAACACATTTTGATTTTCTTGTGCTTAACTGTTGATGGCAAAAGGAATACACACTATTTGTAAAAAAAGAAAACTCACACTACAGTCTTCTGCACATCTCTGTACTTCAGGTGGGAAAGCGGAGACCTTTCAGTGTCTTTTCAGTGATGTTTCAGATTGTGACACTTGTTTATATTTTCAGCCTGGTGCCAGAACAAGGCAGACATGTTTATTACTCCAGTAGCTGTTGTACATGATTTCACAGTGGAAATGGCGCATGCCAGGACAAACTGTTTAGTTTCTGTTTGATCAAAATGTTATGATTAGACTACTCAGTAACACTAAGACTCATCCTTGGTTGAACTATCTTTTGCAAAAGATGATTTGCAGTGACATTATTTGTAAACAGTTCATATGTATTTTTTTATCTACATTAACTGGTCCATTGCCTTTTATTTAGAATCAGTGTTGGGTTTCTGTTTGTATTTCAAATTGAAAAAGTGTCATTGTACCGCTTCACTTGTTTTATGGCAAATTTATTGTACTTGTTGTACCGTTGTGTAGATTTAGGCTGAACCTTTTGAAGACAATTCAGTTAACACAAGTTGCAAATGTGGTTGCCAGATTGAAGTAATCTGGCAGTGTCTATGGCCCCTGCCCAAAACTCTGCTCTACATGTAACGTAACAGCTAATGCCATACTTCTACAGTTGTTGAGTCACTACTGATGACTTTGGTCAGGACTTGTCTAGACTGCACTAAGAGATCTAATGATCTCTCTGAAGTATATGTACTTTAATAGGTTGTTTTGACTGGAGCTATTGGGCAGTCTGTGCAGCTGTTCTGTTTCATTGCCATAGTCTCTGAGGGAAATGAGGTGTTTCATTCGCAATAAGCAAAATAATATAGTTCTCTTGACATATTAAAATTAGACAAAACTATTTAGTGAGTTTATCAATTTTAAATGGTAAATCTTCATTTATTTAGAGCAGTGTCTGTTGGTTTATTGACATTGGACTTGATGCTTTTTGTGCCTTGTTTGTGCAAAAGGAAACTTGATTTATCTATCCTGATGTGTAAAACAAAGCAACTGCTGGATTTACTGTATATTGCAAAATTAGTTTATATATTAGTACATCTAGTTGTTCACAACCTACTCATGCTTTACAAACATTTAAAGGCACTATGCAGGATTTGATTACTGCATCTTTCATATTAGTCTAATAGTATATGGTGATCCAGTTTATTCCCTGCATACAGTATGTTCCTTTCAGACCATCCATTCGGCCAGGCCGTACTGTACAATGTTTTTTTTTTTATTATTATTCATTCTCCAATTCTGTATATAGTAATTTTAATTTCCTGATAGCAGTTGAAATGACCTGATTAGACAAATTAAGTACTATTCAACCAGAAGTGTGTCTGTTGGGATACTGCTTAGTATAAAAGTGAATGTCCGTGTCATTCTTCCATGACAGTTTTGTCACTCTTCTCTCCTGCCCAAATGCCACTCCTCTCTTCCACAGTAAGAAACTGAAAGATGGGCTGCAACCATAATTAATATGCTACCAATGCTTAGAGCTGGAAAGTAACCAAATACAATTGCTCAAGTACTACCTAGAGGCAAATATTTCTTGTATACCTTTAGTTACTTTTCAGAATCCGATGAATAAAACAAAATACAGAATAATCTTGAGACTTTGGAGAGAAATTCACAAGCTTTTCAGCAGTCATTTAAATTGTAAGCATGTAAGATGGTTAAAATGAGCTCAACTTTTACCAGCTGCAACATTAAAGTGATGAATACAGTAATGCATCAGTAATTGTAATCCAATTATATACAGTACTGTGAAATCTGCCATTCTGCATTTTGGGTGCTTTTACTTTTGGTACCTTAGATAACATTTTGAATGCAAGACTTTTATTTGTAACAGAGTACTGTATTTTTACATTGTGGTATTGCTACTTTTACTTAAGTAAACAATCATCACTTCATCCACCACTAATCACAGTACAAAGCTACACTGGCTACAGGATTTTCTTAACAATTAAGAGTTTATTTTATAAAGTAAGTGTAGTAAATTGTCTTTTTAAAATTTACTGGATAAGTTAGAATTATTTTCAGCATTCATTTCAGTGTAGTGTTTGTATGTTAATATAAAGCTAATGCTAGCAGGCAGTTAGATTTTTTTTTTTGTAGCAAAAGCAAATAAGATAATATGTTAATTAGTGAACTTCAGAGGGCACATTTTGTTAGTACCGGACAGAGCCAGGCTAACTGTTTTCCCTGTCTTCAGTCTTTATGCTAATCTAAACTAATGGACTGGTAGCAGTAGTGTCATGTTTACATGTTTAAAGTACAGCCATTATGCGTGACTGTGGTTGTCTACACCATATACATACACTTGGTACCTGTTACAGAGACAATTTTCTAGTTCTTTTTTTAATAATGCTTTGATACAATGGAAGGTTAAAAATGTGTTACTATACTAACAGTTTGGGTCAGCATGTGGTAGACTCGTGACCTGTCCAGGGTCGACCTTGCCCCTCACCTGACAGACCTCCGACAGACCCCAACTCTTGGTGGGCTGACTTCTGCTTTGACTGGTTGGGGTGAGTGGATAGAGGAGAGAGAAAAGAAAAGCAGCAAGACACAAAGACAACAACCAGTCAAACACTGGGCAGGTTGATGTGGCCGGTGACTGCTCATCAGAAACGTAGAGCTCCAGAGCCAGGGCTACATGCAGGAAGGTACACGGAGAGAGAGGGAGAGAGAGAGGACACGCTACGGGAGAGAGGAGACACAAAGTTAGTGACACGTAAAATCAAGATCAAAGATTTTTGTCAATTCACTATATGTGCAGCACATACAGAAAAATCAAAATACTGTTTCTCACAAAAATAGAATAAAAGTAGAATAAACAGAATAAATGGAATATGAAAACTGAATTCAAGTAATAAGGATAAACTAGATGGTACAACCTAATACGCTATGATGAAACTCAAGGCCATGTGCAAACAGTGACAGTAGTGCAAATAAGATGGTTGTCAGGTGGTCTGCATCACCGGGGCGTTGGTGATGAGATGCATAATAGCTTATGAAATGTACATGGACAGCAGTGCAAATGACCAACAGCAGCAGATATGACATAAAAAACAGCAGCAGATTCACATATATGACAAAAAGGCGGAATGTATTGAGTTTGTGCAAACAGCAGGGGTGAGAGACAGCATTCAGCATCCTCACAGCCTGGTGGATGAAGCTGTTTGTAAGTCTGTTGAAGTGGGCCTGAAGACTCCGATACCTTCTCCCTGAAGGCAGGAGTCTGAAGTGGGAGTGTGAGCAATGCTGATGGCTCTACGGGGGAGACGGGTGTCAAAGATGTCCATAAGGGAAGGCAATGGGCGCCGATTATCTTGCTGACTATTTTTGCTATGCGTTGCAAGGTCCTTCTGCAGGAGGCAGTACAGACTCCGTACCACACAGCGATGCAGCCAGTGATGGCACTCTCAGTGGTGCCCCAGTAGAAGGAGCACATGATGGGCAATGGAACACTGACTTTCCTTAGTTTGTGGAGGAAGTAGAGGTGTGTTTGGGCTTTCTTGGCCAGTGGTGTGGTGTTATTGGTCCAGGAGAAGTCCTCAGAGATGTGCATCCCCAGGGACTTGGTACTGCTCACGCTCTCCACTACAGCACCGTTGATGGTCAATGGGGGATGCTTTAGAGGTTTTCTCCTGGAGTCCACAATGATCTCTTTAGTCTTTCCCACATTGAGGGAGAGGTTGCTGTCCTTACCTGGACCAGTTGGCACACCTCACTCATTTAGTTGGCCTCATCATTGTTGGTAATGAGGCCAACTACAATCGTGTCATCCGCAAACTTGACAATGTGGTTGGTGCTGTAGGTTGGCACACAGTCATGGGTAAGCAGTGTGAAGAGCAATGGGCTGAGCACACACCCCTGCGGAGCCCCTGCGCTCAGCGTGATGGTCTTGGAGATGTTGCATCAATTCACTTTGTAATGTATGCTGTCACGGCCTCACTGTATTCCTCAGTCTATATGATTGTTATGAGTGGCTGCTTTTTTGAAAATGTCCCAGTCTGTAGTGTCAAAAAAGTCTGTTAGAGCATAAGAGGCCCCTCCAGCTACACACGTACCTCCTTTTGTGTTGGTCTGATGGTTCTCACTCTGGGTGTGTTTGCAGGTCTCAGCATGATGGCGATGTGATCAGAGAGACCCAGGTGGGGGAGGGGAGGCTTTGTATGCTCCCTTGCATGCAGTGTACGCAAAGTCCAATGTGTTGTCTCCGATCATCGGAAAGTCCACATATTGGTGCAGATTGGGCAGTAAAACCTTTATACCCGCGTGATTGAAGTCCCCAGCTGTGATGAGGTATCCGTCTGGGTCCACTGTCTATTGTTCACTGATGGCCTGGTAGAGTTCATTTAGTGTAATGCTGGCATATACAGTGGGTACGGAAAGTATTCAGACCGCCTTAAATTATACACTCTTTGTTATATTGCAGCCATATGCTAAAATCATTTAAGTTCATTTTTTTCCTCATTAATGTACACACAGCACCCCATATTGACAGAAAAACACAGAATTTTTGACATTTTTGCAGATTTATTAAAAAAGAAAAACTGAAATATCACATGGTCATAAGTATTCAGACCCTTTGCTCAGTATTTAGTAGAAGCACCCTTTGGAGCTAATACAGCCATGAGTCTTTTTAGGAATGATGCAACAAGTTTTTCACACCTGCATTTGGGGATCCTCTGCCATTCCTCCTTGCAGATCCTCTCCAGTTCTGTCAGGTTGGATGGTAAACATTGGTTGACATTTTCAGGTCTCTCCAGAGATGCTCAATGGG
>NW_018128076.1:988018-1008644 GCF_001952655.1 Monopterus albus
CCCCGATAGCTCAGTTTGGCCGGATGGCCAGCTCTAGGAAGGGTTCTGGTCGTCCCAAACGTCTTCCATTTATGGATTATGGAGGCCACTGTGCTCTTAGGAACCTTAAGTGCAGCAGAAATTTTTTTGTAACCTTGGCCAGATCTGTGCCTTGCCACAATTCTGTCTCTGAGCTCTTCAGGCAGTTCCTTTGACCTCATGATTCTCATTTGCTCTGACATGCACTGTGAGCTGTAGGGTCTTATATAGACAGGTGTGTGGCTTTTCCTAATCACGTCCAATCAGTATAATCAAACACAGCTGGACTCAAATGAAGGTGTAGAACCATCTCTGGGATGATCAGAAGAAATGGACAGCACCTAAGTTAAATATATGAGTGTCACAGCAAAGGGTCTGAATACTTATGACCATGTGATATTTCAGTTTTTCTTTTTTAATAAATCTGCAAAAATGTCAAAACTTCTGTGTTTTTCTGTCAATATGGGGTGCTGTGTGTACATTAATGAGGAAAAAAATGAACTTAAATGATTTTAGCATATGGCTGCAATATAACAAAGAGTGAAAAATTTAAGGGGGTCTGAATACTTTCCGTACCCACTGTAGATTCATGGACAGAGTATTATAGTATTTATTAGAGAAGCACCAACTGCAATTTTCTTGAGCAATTCAGATTTTCTTTTTCAAGTTTGACCTGCAGATTTAGATTTTGGACTAAAAATGAAGCCTCTTCTTTTTTTGTACTTTCTGCTTCTCAAAGTGTAAGTAGGTGCAACAGGAAATAGAAACAGAAGAATTTCTGTTTCATCAATCCTGCTGAGCATGCAGTTCTTTTTGAAGTGTGTGTGGTTTTTATTTGTTGTGTTGTACAGTGGGTTGGATGCATTTCAATTGTAGCTAGTAATTCACTTATTGTATAGTATTTGAGGTTTGGACTGTAGTTTTCTCTTCTCTAATATGTGGGCCCCTCTGTGTGTTTTTGTGTACCAATCGTTTCCGGTGTGTGAGTGAACACATACCTGGTATAGACACAAGGATTTTTAATACCCACATTACATTTCTGAAATTATAATTAAAAAAAAACTTTAAATGATCTGAAACTGACACCCATCCAGACCTTCAATGAGAGCAAGGAAAAACTCCCAATTATGAGGCCAAGAAAGGAAGAGTCCTTTGGAGGGACTGCTCAAAGAAAGATTCCCCTTCATGATGATCAGCTACTGGGTGCCAGACGTGGGCTGCTTACTCATTTATGCAGGGTCCACCCTGCATGTACTTTGTGTCTAGTGCTAATTAGTTATGTTACATTACTAGTTAATAATAATATGCTGAACTAAGATGTTGAACCTTGGCATTATATTTGCTTAACCTCATCCTGTTGGAATTATCATTGTGAGAATGTTACCATGCTGATTTTACATTTAGTGTAGTGTATAGCCATGCTAACAGCTTCCTGAAGTTCTGCACTTTTCTCTCATTTCCAATAAATATGATCAAAGTGTGGGTTTTTTAAAGGCTTAGTTCATATTCAGTTAATGTACCAATATACCAAGTGTGTTCTTTGGGGTAACTGAACCTACACTATCAGTGAAACACCATAAATATCTCTCTCGGGGCAACTGTGCCTCAGGAGGCAGAGCAGTCATCCCTCAACTGGAAGATCAGCAATTCCTGTTCTCCCCAGTCCACATGTTGAAGTATTCCTCGACAAGGCACTGAACCCCAAGTTGCTCCTGATGGCTAGAGCAGCGCTTTGCAGGAACAGAAGCACCATTGGGGTGTGTGTTAGCACCACAGATGGCTTCCTCGGTTCTAACCGGAGACAAATTCCTTGTGTGTGTAACATACTTGGCCAAAAAATTATCATTTAATATCTTTTTTTTAATCATCTGTACAGTGATGGCATTACCAAGAGAAATACTTTTGGAGAAAGTGTGTGAATCATTCAGTGGCATTAAATTGAAAGTGAATGTCAAATAAAATGTTCTTTAAAGTCAAAGTGGTGCTCCATTTGCCAGTTTTTGTGGATGTAGTGTATCTATAAATTTGTCTTGATTTTTCAATGATGCGCTGTAATGCTAATACAAAGAATCATAGATACATTTATGCAGTCTAATGTAAAGTCATAATTCAGTAATTTTAGCAACAAATAACAAAGCTATTTTTTTCTAATAGCACATGGATTAATACCAGTGGTGAAAAGTAACAATATATTATTTAGGAACTGTACTTAAGAATTTTTAAGTATCTGTACTTGAGTTGAGTATTTTCATTTTCTGCTACTTTACACTTTGACTTTTAGAAGTAAGTTTTGTACTCTTTACTCCATGTGTTTATTTGATTAGTTGCTAGTTACTTTGCTCCAAAACCTGTATGTACTTTTCAGCATTAATGGTGCCTTCACAGATGTGCAAGTTACACATTCCATGGGCACTAACACACCCCCATACCATCACAGATGCTGGCTTTTAAACTTTGCACTGATAACAATCTGGATGGTCCTTTTCCTTTTTAGCCTGGAGGACACTACGTCCATGATTTCCAAAAACAATTTAAAATGTGGATTCGTCAGACCACAGCACACTTTGCATGAGCACAGATGAACTCGAGCCCAGAGAGGCCGGCGACATTTTTGGGTCTTGTTGATGTATGGCTTTCGCTTTGCATGGTAGATTTTTAACTTGCACTTGTAGCTGTTGTGGCAAACTGTGTTAACTGACAGTGGTTTTCTGAAGTGTTCCTGAGCCTGCGTGGTAATATCCTTTACAGAATGATGTCTGTTTTTAATGCAGAGCTGAGGTCACAGGTATCCAGTGTTGGTTTATGGCTTTGCCGCTTATGTGCAGAGATTTCTCCAGATTCTCTGACTCTTTTGATGATATTATGGACTGTAGATGATGAAATACCTGAATTCCTTGCAAATGTCCATTGAGAAACATTGTTCTTAAAGTGTTGGACTATTTGCTCACACAGTTGTTCACAAAGTGGTGAACCATGCCCCATCCTTGCTAGTAAATGACTGAGCCTTTTGGGATGCGCCTTTTAAACCCAAGCATGACGCTCAGCTGTTTCCAATAAACTTGTTCACCCGTGGAATGTTCCAAACAGGTGTTTTTTGAGCATTGCTCAACTTTCCCAGTCTTTTGTTTGCCCCTGTCCCAGCTCTTTTGGAACATGTTGCAGGCATCAAATTCAAAATGAGTGAATATTTGCAAAAAACAGAGTTTGAACATTAAATATCTTGTCTTTGTGGTGTATTCAATTAAATATGGGTCAAAAAGGATTTGCAAGTCATTGTATTCTGTTTTTATTTACATTTTACACAGTGTCCCAACTTCATTGGAATTGGGGTTTGTTAATCAAATTCTAAGCATATAAGATAGTTAAAATGAGCTTCACCTTTACCAGCTGCAAAATTTAATGTAATGTGCACAGTAACACAATAATAATAATAATCCTGTTAAATGTGCTGTTCTGCATATTGGGTACTTACTTTTGGTACTTAAAAGGTAGTGTGGCAAGAAAAAGTAAGTGAACCATTTGGAATTGTCTGGTTTTCTGCATGAATTGGTCACAAAATGTGATCTGATCTTAATCTACACTAAGTCAAAACAATGGACAAACACAGCATGCTTAAGCTAACAACACATCCGCCATTAAACATTCAAGGTGCTGGTGGAAAAGGTGAGTGAACACTTGGAATTAATAATAATAACAATAATAAGTGACTGAACCACTTTTGGCAGCAACAACCTAAAACAAGCCCTTCCTGTAGCTGTGGATCAGACCTGCACAACGTTCAGGAGGAATTCTGGACCATTGTTCCTGATAGAACTGCTTCAGCTCAGCCATATTCTTAGGATGTCAGGTGTGCCCAGCTCTCTTGATATTTCTTTTGGGATGAGGTCTGAGCTCTGACTGGGCCACTGCAAAAGGTGGATTTTGTGTCTCCAAAGCCATTCTGTAGTAGGTTTACTTCGTGTTTAGGGCCATTGTCCTGCTGCATCACCCAGCTTGCTCTGAGCTTCAGCTTGCCGACAGCCACCCTGACATTATCCTGTAGGATACCTTGATAAACTTGGGAATTCATTTCCCCCTCAACAATGGCAAGCAGTCCAGGTCCAGAGGCAGTAAAGTAGCCCCACATCATGACGCTCCCTCCACCGTACTTTATTGTTGAGATGATGTTTGTTGTGTTCACTAATGATTAAAGAACCGTATCAGGTTTTAATGCGGTGTCACCTGATGGCCCGAAGGTCACAGTCATTCAGTATTGGTTTTTGGCTTTGTCTTACACAGATGTCTCTGGATTTCAGATTTATCTTTTAATGATATTGTTATGTACCATATATTATGAAAACCCCAAATTCTTTACAGTTTTATGTCAAGAAATGATTTCCCCAAATTGCTGAACTATTTGCTATAGAGAATGGCGAACCCCACCCCACCCCACCCCACCCTTCTTCTGAAGGACTCAGCCTCCCTGGGTCTAACAACTCACACGCATCATAAATGTGGCAATAGGCCCCAATAAACCTCTGTCTAACCGACACAACCAACACAAGCCAAATTGCTGACAACTACTTACCAATATGCTGCATATCACATGTTTTTAGTAGAATTTTTAATACAGTATTGTTCAAAATAATAGCAGTACAATGTGACTAACCAGAATAATCCAGGTTTTTAGTATATTTTTTACTGGTACATGGCAAACAAGTTACCAGTAGGTGCAGTAGATTCTCAGAAAGCAAACAAGACCCAGCATTCATGATATGCACGCTCTTAAGGCTGTGCAATTGGGCAATTAGTTGAAAGGGGTGTGTTCAAAAAAATAGCAGTGTGGCATTCAATCAGTGAGGTCATCAATTTTGTGAAATAACAGGTGTGAATCAGGTGGCCCCTATTTAAGGATGAAGCCAGCACTTGTTAAACATGCATTTGAAAGCCTGAGGAAAATGGGTCGTTCAAGACATTGTTCAGAAGAACAGCGTACTTTGATTAAAAAGTTGATTGGAGAGGGGAAAACCTATAAAGAGGTGCAAAAAATTATAGGCTGTTCAGCTAAAATGATCTCCAATGCCTGAAAATGGAGAGCAAAACCAGAGAGACGTGGAAGAAAACGGAAAACAACCATCAAAAGGGATCGAAGAATAACCAGAATGGCAAAGGCCCAGCCAATGATCAGCTCCAGGATGATCAAAGACAGTCTGGAGTTACCTGTAAGTACTGTGACAGTTAGAAGACGTCTGTGTGAAGCTAATCTATTTTCAAGAATCCCCCGCAAAGTCCCTCTGTTAAAAAAAAAGGCACGTGCAGAAGAGGTTACAATTTGCCAAAGAACACATCAACTGGCCTAAAGAGAAATGGAGAAACATTTTGTGGACTGATGAGAGTAAAATTGTTCTTTTTGGGTCCAAGGGCCACAGACAGTTTGTGAGACGACCCCCAAACTCTGAATTCAAGCCACAGTACACAGTGAAGACAGTGAAGCATGGTGGTGCAAGCATCATGATATGGGCATGTTTCTCCTACTATGGTGTTGGGCCTATTTATCGCATACCAGGGATCATGGATCAGTTTGCATATGTCAAAATACTTGAAGAGGTCATGTTGCCTTATGCTGAAGAGGACATGCCCTTGAAATGGTTGTTTCAACAAGACAATGACCCCAAACACCCTAGTAAACGAGCAAAGTCTTGGTTCCAAACCAACAAAATTAATGTTATGGAGTGGCCAGCCCAATCCCCGGACCTTAATCCAATCGAGAACTTGTGGGGTGATATCAAAAATGCTGTTTCTGAAGCAAAACCAAGAAATGTAAATGAATTGTGGAATGTTGTTAAAGAATCATGGAGTGTAATAACAGCTGAAAGGTGCCACAAGTTGGTTGACTCCATGCCACACAGATGTGAAGCAGTTATAAAAAACTGTGGTCATACAACTAAATATTAGTTTAGTGATTCACAGGATTGCTAAATCCTAGAAACAAAAACGTTTGTACAAAATAGTTTTGTGTTTGTACAGTCAACGGCAGACACTGCTATTTTTTTGAACACACCCTTTTTAACTAATTGCCCAATTGCACAGCCTTAAGAGCGCGCATATCATGAATGCTGGGTCTTGTTTGCTTTCTGAGAATCTACTGCACCTACTGGTAACTTGTTTGCCATGTAGCAATAAAAAATATACTAAAAACCTGGATTATTCTGGTTAGTCACATTGTACTGCTATTATTTTGAACAATACTGTATGTAAAATGTGGAGTGGAGTGGAGTGGTAGTGTACTTTGTTTCAAGTTAGATATTTTTTGACCAATCTGTCCCAAAACATACAGTATGTAAAACAGGGGCACCCCTCCCTTTAGCTGTTTCATCTCTAACCCTGGTGTGGGTTTCCAGTAACAGTATTTAACATTTGTATCTAGTACCATCTCTGTATTATAGGGGGTGGCTGTGACTCAGGAGATACAGCAGGTCGTTTCCTAACCCGATGATTATTGGTTTGATTCTCAGCTTGTTCAGTCAACGTGTCAAAGTGTCTTTGAGCAAGACACTGAACCCCCAGTTGCTCCTGGTGATGACACCTGTGTGAGTGTTTGTGAGTGCGAATGGGTGAATGGCCAAATAGTGTGAAAGCGCTTTGAGTGTGCTGCAATGCATAGAAAAGCACTATACAAGTATAAGATCATATTAATCTCAACTGTATAAACCTCTGTACTATTTCTGTGTTCATTGTATTAGTCTTCCACTGAGCAGTGTAGCATAAAAAGACTAGCGCATCTAATAATAAGGTACAGTTGCAATGAAAGCCTTTCTAACTAGCAAGATCCTTTGCATTTGGACATGTCTCCTTTTGAATATATGGTATGCTGTAATTATATATAGGATTTAGCTGAAACAGTTTTGAATGGCTATGAAATATATTTTCATTCTAAACTAGAAATTTCCACATTTTTCAGACAATTGATATTCATAAACAGTGTTTTTCATGTGTTTGATATAGGATATGATTTAGGAAGTGACATTGCAAGATTCCAGACACACACAGTGGACACTTGATGTAGCCTACAGTTACATCACAGCATCATGGTGAATCATGTTTGTGTTTCACTGCAGCTCTGACTAGCTGTGTGAGGCTTAACCACTTATAGGGATTAGGAAAGGGGAAGGTGTGCTCACATGTGAGGACCTGTGATTTCTGATCACCACCTGTGTTTCACTTATGGAGTATGTTTGTACAAGTTTATAAGTATAGGATACTATGTCACACCCCTCAATCCTGTCACTGATGAGAAATGACATGAGTCACACTCAGGTAATATAAGTCCAGTGACTCACATCTGTTATATGAAGAAATGGACAGTAAGAAACATTCTGTCTGAACCAGGAAAGTAGCGTACATAGGAATATTTGGACATAAATTCTTTACTTGCATTAGAGAGAGAGAGGGGGAGAAAATAGATAAACTATCTAGCTAGATATACATATCCAGGTAGATGGAGCCGCAACGGGAGACAACCAGGACAAGGTCCTGTGCGTGGAATGAGTTCCAATTGCTGCTGGATAATAAGGTAAGTACGAGTGTTGTTTTAATTTCACCTGCATTTACACTGGAAGTCTCATCCTCCAGCAGCAGCCTCCACAGGTATTTCATTTTTATTTGATTTTGAATAAGGCATGACTAGTGACATTTCTGGTGATGATGATCTTCAATATTTTTCAGGTGTTGACCTGTGGAGAATTTTGGATCAAGATGCACACAGAGCCAGGGACATGCAAAGCACCACAGCTAATGCAATTGTGGAAGTGAACCAATACCTGGCTGATCCTCCCCTGGAAAGAACTGATGACGCCCTCACATACTGGACCACCCATAAAACTGTTTACCCAAACCTCTATAAATTAGCCAAGCATTTCCTGTGTACCCCAGCCTCATCTGTGCCATGTGAACGGGTTTTTTCCAAGGCTGGGGAAATAGTCTGTAAAAGGAGAAACCACTTGTGTCACTGTGGATGTACTGTTATTTCTCAAAAAAAAAACCTCATAAACAGTTACACAAGCACACCCTCTTTACACACATACCCATGAACCTCTCTACCAATGAACCCCAAAACACACTTTGCCAAGGTCCATACTATAATTTGTATTTGCACCAGTCTCATGTGCGAATGACATCTGTCTGAATCTGTAAAGCACATTTCATGAATGTAGCGCAACAGCATTTAAATGTTTTCATAACACAAAATATAAGTGAGGAGCATATATGGTTACACTCAGACGTGCCAAATAAGACACATGGTCTTCAACACGAGTCCATGTTTATTTGATATTTTATTGTGTCAGCTTGAAACTATACAATCATGTAGTGTAGTCGAAGAGGAATGTGCATGGCGAATCAAATCCCAAATAATCCATGAACCAATAAGTGACACGTCTTGATTGCACTTCATTTTCTTGACCACGAGATGTCCTACTCAAGCACTGTGTCATTGAGGCCTCAAGTAATGAACCATTTTTGTGAATACTGTGTTGAAGCTTCAACAAAACCTCGATCACCCATCACTAGTTTTAAGACTCAAAATATTTAAAATTGGTTAGAAAAGAAAACATTGGCATCACTTTGAGGCTAACTATTCCAATACCCTGGATGCCTGTGGTTGTCCCAAGAACGCGCACGCAGGAAGTTCCTTTCCTGTCGAGAGCGCGAAATATGACGTAAGTCGCTTGCCGCGCAGTGATGATGGCGGTGCGTGAACGCGCAGTAAAAGTAATGGCTGCTCTGGATCGGCGGGTTCCTAGTCTCGATGATTTCGTGGGTCAAAGCTGGACTGCCTGGACCGAGTGGGCCGGTGTGACAGCGGCAGATGGTAAGAAAGCACACTGACGCAAACACTGGCAGCTACGAGGCCATTTAATCAAACTGCCGGGGTTTATTTTCGTGGAAACGGAGGACAGAGCTAACCATGTTACCCAAACAAAGACCCTGCCGGGTCCTAGTGCTGGGTGGGTAACATGTTGCTCTCTCCCAGGTCCCACTGAGTACGCTGCCTCCAACAGAAAATAATAAGTGATCGTTATTAAGATATAGCCACTACAGTGTATTTTTACGACCATGGTCATCAAATAAGCTGCCACCTTTTAAGATATGCATTTCATTTTGGTGAAACCAACTGGGCAGTGGTGGCATCAGAGCGGAAGGAGGGTAGGGTGGCTGGGCGAGCAACTTCTTGCCGTGGAAAGCTAGGCTAGCTAGCTCGCTGCCCATAAATCCAAGCAAGCCGTTGACGACGAGGGAGTTAACGTTAGCATGCTAATGGTAGCAGGAGGATTCGGAGTAGACACCGGTGATGGAGGAGGAGTCTGATGCTGTTGCCACCATGTAAATGCTGGCCCAGGCTTGTGATATTAGCAAACGTTAACCTGTGTTCTTTCGGCTTAATTTTAATGTTCCATTTTTTTATTGCCAGGATCTCCACCTCCATTTAACTGATATTAACACTTCTGTATGTGACAGGGAACCTCATATGTGTGACTTCTGCCCCAAAAGTGCTCTTGCCCTTCTCAGATTTAAGTAACATTATGTGCCCTCACTCATTGTCTGCTATTCCTTGAAGTGTTACTCTTTTCATAACTATCAAATAAATAACTCCTCCACCACACAGTATCGTTACAATCAGCTATTCATTGTCAACAAACTATGATAAAGCCATTAACCAGCAGCAGTCAGAGAGGAGCAGTTGATCTGCAAAACACTCCTTTACATAACACAGTTTAAGGGTCTCTATGTACAAAATTTGTAAGTTGTACTGATAAATCAGACACAAATCTGGAAAACATCTGACCTCCCAAGTGATTTATTAAACATGTATGTAAAATCTGATGTTTCAGGGCCAGATGCAGGTGACTTAAGCAAGAATGGCAAAAAAGCAGCAGAGGCCATGTCACTCAGTAAGGAGGGTAAGTCTGCACACTGTCATCTAAAAGACAGCCAAGACTCTTATTGTTTGGGACATCTAAAACCAAGTAGACTGTTTTCTATGCCTGCTTATTGTGTTCAGGGGTAATGGGGCTGGAGTCTGTTGTCACTCAAACTGGGCTGGTGGGTTGCACCCTTGGCAAGCTGCTGGTCTATCACAAGCTCACCTTTATATAATACTGTATCCAGACAGGCAACTGTTCACAGTTATGCACAAATTGGAGTTATCAGTTCACTGAGACTGCAAGGTCTTTAGCACCTAAAGGAAACCCACTCAGACAGCATGAGAACATCTGAACTACAAAACAAAGTAAGCCGTCCTTACACCACCAGTGCTGCCCATGGTGACAGACAGACAAATAAACAAACAAAAAACACCATTAATCTACCATAGTGCTCTGTCCAGCTGTTGGATTTTCCAGTTATGTAAAAAAAAAATCAATTTAAATGTTAATATTTCATGATCTGCACACAACAGGCATTTAGTTGTTGATGTTGCAATAACCTAATAGCATTCACCCCCTGAAAACGGGATTCAGCAATATTGTCTACCAGTATTATCACTTTTAGTAATTTTTAATTACAAGATTAGCCTTTATGTAATGCAGCTTTATCCACAGCTGCCTTACAGAATAACATTGCCATGTTTTAGGGCTGTACCCTATTAAGAATTTTGTCAGTGGACTTGGATTCGGCCATTCAGTGTGACTATTCAACCATTTTATATACATTTATATGAAACAGTCTGTCAGAAAATTCAGTGGTGATTTTGACCATATTATCATCAGTATTTAAATGCAAAAAGAGTGACAGGAACATATTTCTGAGAATTTAAAAAATCAATAAAGACAGCTGCATATGATGCAGTATTTAAATTGCGACCTATTTGAATTGATGATAAATAATGTCGGGCTGCCATATGGATTTGTCGGAATAAAGATACGGGCGGCACACTTGTATTTTTTTTCTTATAGGCAGCTTTTTTTCTTCTGAGACATGGTTATAGCCTAGTTTACCAACAAGTTTGAGCCTCTCTCATCATTTACCCACCAGCGCATGTTGTTACATTTGATGTGTGGCAGGTTGCACTGCTAAAGAATAGAAGAGTATCTTATTTATAATTTCTTAGTGAAATGTTTTTCTGGTCCATTTATGTTGGCTTTCTAGACCTGTTCTGATGGACGCATGTCACAGAAACGTAAGAGAAATGGCTGTGTGTTATACTACAAACCAGACACGGATGCAAAGCCAGCCACATTGTTGCAACTGTTAGTCTTTCCTCCTCTCCACTCTTCTCCCAGACATGTCCATCTTTGGCCTCTACCCTGGCCATGATGATTTCTACCTGGTGGTGTGTAGCAATTGTGGCCAAGTAGTGAAGCCTCAGGCATTCGAAAAGCACTGCGAGCGGAGACACGGCCCTCTGGCCAAGCTGTACACCCGACTACGCTCTCCCACCCCTGCACCCCAGCCCCAGCCGCGGTCTCACCACGGCCATTCTCCTTCCCATGGGGTCAGCACTGCTTCTGCTTCATCTTGGGAGGGTCGGAGCCAGGGGGTTGGGCAGCTACGGCCAACTCCACCTTCGCCTTCTGCCCCACCCCAGTACAGACACTCCAAGAACTCCAAGGATGGAGTACGGTAAGAACAGAGTGGGGAAATTGGGGAGAAAGTTCTATCTAGAGCTCATAGGTCAAAGAACTGGATTTTACAAGGAACCAGGCAAAATTTAGGATAGAGTGTAGTTCTGTATTTTGATACTTTAATGCAGTAATTCACTCAACCCCCATGTAATGCCACAACTTGCTTTCTTGTTGTCTTTGCATCCTGTGTCGTAATCCTTACCATTTCCTAATCACAGTATCAAAATGCTGATACCAGGCAGTCACAATTGCACAGCAAATTTAACCAGTTAACATTTTTTCTATTAAAATTTGCAAGAAGAAGAGATAATTTTACTGCTGCCATTTTAATGGCATTTTTGTTTGCATCAATTTGCCATCAGATGTCAGCATCATGTCAGTGTTTGTATACATTTGTCAAGAATTTATTGCCGTTGAATAGAAGAAAGAAGACGATATTAATTAAGGCCAAGAAAGGTAGTGGTGTGGAATCAAAAGTCAACACAAAAGAGAAAGAAAAGGAGAGAAAGTCAGAATCCAAAGAGATTTAGTTTCAGTCAGCCTCAATGAGCTTCACATTTTAATGCAGGTTAAGAATGGACAAACAGTCCCTCACACCAACCTTAGACACTAAGCTTAACAGGGAAACACCTCTTTAGAAAGATAAAATACAAGGAAAGAAGATTAAATACTGATAACATGAACAGAGTGCACTGAATGAATATGAACAGCTCTGTGTGCTGTCTGTGATTGTTGGTAGGGATGACTGATAACACATTTTTCAAACTGAGAACAAGTACTTACTTTTGGGTACTTTGCCAGTATTCAGTACGATACAGGTACTTGATGATAATAATAAATGAAAATAGCAATATTAGAAAAAATAAAAATAATACTCCTATAAAATTAAAATTGCCATAAAAGTGCAGTGATTTCAGAGTGCATTTTTATGAGATCTTATTTCCCCTTTGAATGTGATTAAATAAAATATATAACTGTGGGCTGCAGCTTAAAAAAATTGACATGAAACGTTTTGTGTAAACTAACATTCAACTGCACTGCTACCACTGCAGTTACCTGTGAACATGGAGCTGGTTGAATTTCAGTACTACACAATATAATATAGATAATACGGTGCTTCTTAACCTTTGTAAGAGTGCAATTTAAAACCAAAATTAAAAAGGGTGCATGGTCGTCTATTAAACTGATGTCTGTGGTATCATCCTCTTTGTGGGGTGACAGTGGTGTGGTGGGTAGAGCAGCCGTCTCCCAACTGGAAGGTTGAAGGCTTGAATCTCGGTGCTTGCAGTCCACATGTCGAAGTGTCCTTGGGCAAGACACTGAACCCCCAAGTTGCCCGTGATGGCAGCGTGTATGCACGCAGTGGCCCGGGGCCCTCGGCTCCAGACAAAATTTCGTTGTACATGTCACAATGACAATAAAATAAAGCTGCTGCTTCTTCTTCTCTTATCTGCTGATGAGAACAGCTTCCTCTCTGCTGGACACATACATACATACATGTACTGCTCAATCTCGAAGACCACAAGAATTCAACTAATTGTCATAGACAGAGGACACCTTTTGGATAAAACTGTAGCTGTTATTTTGTCAGTTAAGTTAACTTTGCACTTGCTCTTTTTCTCCTGTCACCCAGACATCCCCCACTGGAGAAGTCCTCTTGCCACAGCAGCCATACAGAGTCATCATTATTCAAGCAGCCGCCACCTCTGGATCCTCCGATGAACTCTCCACCTCCATCACTCAGAGATCCCCCCTGGCCACATGGAGTCACACCACCTGGCAGGCCTTTACCCAGTGATAGGCCCGGCACCCACAGCCAGAGGAAGGACTCCTCTCTGGCCTCTATGGTGCCAGGCCACCGGATCCCCAGACCATACAACAAAGTGGCCTCCAGTGAGTATAGATTGAGAGGTTTTGAAAATATGGAAATAGTAAGAGGTTAAAGGACGGATAGTTATCTTATAGTAAGTTCTTATGCTGTTGAGTTGTCTAATAATCACGGCAGAGCTTGATAATGAGAAGTACCTGAACATAAATTCTGCTTATCGGTATGTGTTTTTGATTATATAATTTAATAGTTATTTACACAGAACTTGCTCATAAACACCTTTTCATGTGACTATCCACAGTTACAAGTACAAAGTAGCTCCAGTCTCCTAAATGACCATAAAACTAAGTGGACACACTAACAAGTATCAACAAAACCTCAACATTTATAAGGAAGGTATCTGCTATTTACTGCTGTTCAGTTTGCATTGTTATTAAATTGTATTTCCACGTTTCACTTTGCGCGCTCTGTATTAGGCTAGCAGATTATAGGATGTGAGATTAAAATTCAAACTGGACAGTACAGCACTGAGACAGTTTAATATGTTTCTCTTCATGTCATCTCTCTGTAATAAAACTCTGAAGTTCTGAGCTCATCACTTTGGATAGCCCAATGGGTGTGTGAATTTCTGTACAAATCAGAGCAGAAAAATAAGCTTTAACTTAAAACATGATCCTGACAAATAAAAAATTGTTTCCTTCTCTACCTCTTACGCTGTAAGACTTAACTGGTGTTTGTGCTGGACTCACTGGGAGCTCTGACTCCGCTTAGCTATTGCGCACATCTAAACAGTTAGCAGTTAATGTTAGACTAACAAGCTTGCCATAGTTTTAGGGATGTACCGATACCAGTGTCGAGTCCGATACCACCCTCTAGTACTTACTAGAAATGGATGGGGATATCTTTTCAGTTGTTTATTGATTGTGTGGTGATGTTGGTGAGATGCTCTCTTTGTGTCCTCAGAAAGGGAGTGTGACTTGGACAAGCACTGTGGTGTCCTTGACCCTGGCAGGAAGAAAGTCTGCACACGCCTCTTGACATGCAACGTAAGTTCCAAATGCACTCAAGGGCAACACACACAGGCAGCATGTGCGTTTCACACCCACACCCATTATTTTCAGTGCAAGTTCACACACCGACAGTGAACTGGCATGCACCAACCAGTCAGGAGATGCTATTGTCCTATTTGCCCTGTGTCATCTTGCGTCAAAAGCATAAAATAGTGAAGCAGTCACCCATTTCGGTATTCCCTCACTGAAATTGCACCGCTCCCAGTTTGTGTTATGGGTGTCATGAAATGTGTGCCACATAATGCGCCACCCCCAGTGTGTGTTGCCCATCAGCTTCTCCAGACTAATACCCTACCTCTTTTGCTTCAAATTCTCATGTCTGTCTCTTTCACTTTTCTCTTCATTTTCATGATTTTTTATTTTTTATTTTTGTATGTTTTCTGTTGTTCTCTATATAGTTAAGTAAAATAGTGAGAGGCTTAATTTCAGTACCTGGTCCTGTTTTCTTTCCTTTGCAGTTACTACACATCAGAGTAGGAAGGTTGGTTGTGGATTTGCAGTCTCTTTATAACTCAGACAACTAGTCAGATAATGTTTTTGGCAACAGAAATGTCTCTGTTGTAGGGAACAGATAACATGTGATAGAGGCACTTAAGAAATTGAAGAAAGTGGCGCCATCAGGATATAGTGCACACAAGAACCGATGAGAAAAAGATTTCTAAGGATCATATTATAACCAGCGCCTTTCTCCTTATAACAAGATACTTTATTTGTTTTTAAAAGATACCTTCACCTTTTTAAATGTTCTTTTTCTCATTGTTAGAACATACAGTATTTTCTACTTATATCGATATAGGCTACTATAGTTTCTCGTAACAGTGCGAGCCCTGCACAGCTTGGAGTGAGTGCAGCACACACACTCACTTTGAGCAGTAGCCTACCTTAGCTCATTCAGTTCAGCAACCTCTCTCATCAACACTCTCCCATACCAACTTACCACACAGTGACCAGCATTGTGCTCAGGAGGTGTGCTCCTGCCCTTGAGAAACTGATTTGACACTTAAATTCATGCAGAGTAATTAGCCCACAAAATAACATATGAATGTAGCTAATGAGCAAATACCCTGCACATGCCCCAATGACATTACAGGAATTATTGACAGAGGTCAAGTGATATCATATTACATAGCTGCTTGGATCCATACACTGGAATGCTGATGATGCAGTGACTGCCAGAACCAGTGGCCTAAAATTTGAGCAAAATCATAAAAAAAATGTATGTATGGTGCTTACAAGATTGTGGCTGCAGGTGCAACTGTATATAACTTTCCACCATTTACTAGGGTGTTTATAGTTCATTTCAGCTCTGAGAATCGTGCCCACCCAACTTCGCCCCATCTGGTGTGGATTAAATATAGCTTACAGGTTTGCATTAACAGTAAATCATAGAAATCCCTCTGTTTCTTGCTCAGTTCATTTTCAGACCAGAGTTAAGTGTAAGGACTTAATTTTTTCATAAATTTTTTTTATTATTCTTGTTCAAAATAAACACATCAATTCTGATGCCTGCAGCACATTCCAAAAAGTCAGGGTGGTTGCATTTCAGGGCTAGTAATGAGGTAAAACAATGAAATGATGATTCCATTTAAAACAGGTGATGTCAGCAGGTGATTGCAGTCATGCTTTGGTACAAAAGTGTCATCCAGCAAAGATGGAAGAGATGTAGCAGTTTATGTTTGAGCCTCATTGACCATTACATAGCAGTATTGTATAAAAGAGATAAGTCGAATGTGTAAATGTATTTATAGCCCGGCTGAACGTTTGTGAACGAAACGTAGTGTTTTAATTTGCTGTTGACACTCCAGTGTGGCTACTACTGTCCCATAATGTTTGATAGTATATCACATGATCCGAAATGTAATCTAGTAAAGTTACCAGAGAACCAAGAGCTTGCCTTGTTGTATTAGCAGCAGCTGAACATTACTGTGAATGTTACTGTATTGGAGGCTGGTGAAGGAGAGTCAGAGACACTACTTTGTCCTTTTTGTTGACAAAAGGCCCCTTTATTTTTACACATAGCTAAGAGCAACAACTCCAGCAGAACACACACAACATTCTGGCTAACAACCCTGCCAACTTGAACTAAATACCTCCTACACCAAGTGGGGTAATATGGGGGATCCCGTAAGGCGCTCCCCTCCTGAGCATTCTGGGGGATCCCGCCAAGTGTCTCTCTCTGCCCCCCACCGCTACACAGCCCCCACCTGGCTGGTTAACTGTCTTCAGTAACCCACAGTCTTAACAAAGTCCCTCAAGCACTGGGGCACCCTGCGCTGGTGCTGAGGCCGCCCTGCGGGTCCTTATCCACCTGGCAGACGGGTCAGAGGCTGGTGGCTGGCCCCAGTGTCTGTTTCCCCCTCCGGCGGGGCCAGTAACTGGTAAGGTGCAAGGCGGCCCCCGTGTAGCACCAGTACTTGGCCCCGCCTTTTCAGTGTCACTCTGTTCACTACATCTGATAGTCTCTCCAGCATAGTGCAGGGCCCATCCCAGTGGCTGGTTAGGTTAGGGGAGACAGTCCTGTCTTCTGCTCCGGGCTGTACACCTGCAACGTACATCATAGCGCCATTTCTGGTGAGACCCCATGTCCGAGATGGCCTTCATTGTCAATACGTGTATCTCTGTGAATAACTCTATTATTGACCTCATCTCTGTTGGGTTGAGGTGTGGACCCTCACTGGGAATTTATTTTCCCCTCTATGATGGCAGCCCAGGGGCAACAAAGCAGACCCAAATCATAATGCTACCATTGGGATGATGTTTTCATGTTGGTATGAAACAATCTTTTATGATAATTTGTGCTGTCCAAAAAAGAAAAAAGAAAAACACCGCAGTGCACCTGAAGTTTGTGAAAGACCACCTTAACACTCTAAAGCACTACTGAGAAAATGTTTTTGGACTGCTGAAACTCAGGTTGAATTGTCTGGGAGAGAAACACAGTGCTATGTATGATGTACAAAGGGACTACCTACATGAAACACAGTGCTATGTATGATGTACAAAGGGAATACCTACATGAAAACATCATCCAAACAGTGAAGTATGGTGAAGGGAGCATCATGATTTGGGGCTGCTTTGCTGCCTCTGGACCTGGACAGCTTGCCACAGTGGAATGAATTTCCAGACTGATTTGCCTGTTGCTTTTTTGCCAGTCAAGCTATGGTCAATAACCATCCTCACAAAGTGAAAATATTTTCTCAAATTTGATCATTTATATAAAATCAAAAACTGAAGTCTCTTATTCATATCTAAAACTTGGCATTCCCGGTGGCACAGTGGCCTCAATATGAATTGGAGGAATTTGGGGGCTACCAGAACTCTTCCTAGAGAAGACCAGGCAATAGGGATCTTGCTCAAAAGCAGAATGGTTTAGAATACTTTCTGTATTGTGTAGAGAGGTTTGCATGAGTTGCATTTATTACACATTTTACATTTCACTAGTGTATTAAAGTTAGGCATGATAGTTAAGTTGCATATTAGTGAATTACTAGATTCTTATGTACCAATATGCTCAAAGTAATGTCATTCTGTTGTGGGAATATCTTTAAAATAAACATCTTTAAATTATTCTAATAATCTGTGTCAAATCACAAGACTGTACAGTATTGTAGCCCTGCATTGAATAAAATACAATCACCAGTGAAACAGCAAAATGGAAAAGGAGGCATGATAATGTGAGTTCAGAATAGCTGTTTTCAAATGAATGAAACTGCAGCCACAGCTTTTTTTTTTTTTTATCAGATCAGCCCTGACTGATACTTTGCAATGGAATTAGTTCCCAGCAGAGGAGTCCTTATGTGGAGGCTGGTGTATGTGAAGGAGGGAGTGTTTGTGAGAGGCCTCATCCAGCCATGTAGAGGCAGGATGATCAGCAGAAAATGGCAGGAGTGACATGAAAGACACAGGAAAACGGTGCATCTTACACCTACGCTCTAAGACTCTCAGGTGGTTGTAGGTTCTCTTCTGTTTGGAACTACTAGAGGAGGAAAAATTTAATGTAATTTTAACTTAGAATGATTTAAATTAGAAAGGTGCGTTTATAAGCAAAGCTGATGCCTTATTTCAATGATGATATAGTTTTTGATGAATCCTGTTTAATGTGCTTCTGTTTAATAAAATAAATCATGGCATAATTGTCTTAAGACTCTTGAGAAAACAGTTAAGCTGGTTCCAGCTTCTCCAATGTGAAAATTTCTTGGTACCCATCTGGTCTATAGCCAGGACATCGTAATGTCCGAATGACATTACGATGTCCTGGCTATAGACCCTAGTGGTGTGGATCATTGAGTTGATGTCTCGTTCACTCCTGGCATACAGCTTGATGTCATCCATGTAGAGGAGGTGGCCGATGGTTGCTCCATTTGGTATCTGTAAACGCTCTTGGTGATGATCTGGCTGAGGGGGTTCAGCCCTATGCAGAACAGCAGCGGGAACAGAGCATCCCCTTGGTAGATACCGCACTTGATGTTGACTTGTGCAATTGGCTTGAAGTTGGCCTCTAGGGTTGTTTTTTCACATTCCCATTGAGTTCTTGATGAAGGCCCTTAGAGTCCTGTTTATGTTGTACAGTTCCAAGCATTCCAGGATCCATGTTTGAGGCATTGAGTCATAAGCTTTCTTGTTGTCAATCCAGGCAGTGCACATGTTGGTATGCCTGGTCTTGCAGTCTCGAGTGACTACTTTATCAACCAATTAGCTGGTGCTTTTCTATTCTGGTGTTACTACCAATTCCTTTCTGGGCGCTGCTCATGTATTGAGCCATGTGCCTACCCATCTTAACTGCCATGATGCCTGACAGGAGCATCCATGTTGTGCAGAGGCAGGTTATTGGGGAGTAGTTGGATGGTACTGCTTCCTTCTGAGGGTCCTTCAGGATCAGGACTGTCCGGCCTTCAGTTAACCACTCGGGGTGGGTTTCATCCATTGGTAACTGGTTCATTTGTCCTGGCAGGTGCTCATGGAGTGACGTTAGCTTCTTTAACCAGGTCGGGGGTTTGAACCCCGGTGAGGGCGCGGTCAATATCCAGCCTGGGTCCTTAGGCAAGGTCCTTAATGCTACCTGCCTACCTCATGGGTAATGAGAGTTTGAAAAATAAGAGTCTCGGATGTTGCCCAGGTCAACAAGGTCCATGTCAGGTGTTGAGGAACCAGGGCAACCTGATGAGAAGTGGGCTATTGGAACAAGACATTCATGGACAAGAGATGAGGACAGGGAACTATTGGAATGCTACTATACAAGTAACCCCAGCGCGAGGGGTTACATACGGAGGATGTGGGACCTATTGATACTTCAAAACCCAACATCTAGACTAACGTCAAAACAACTAGTAGCTCAGTGCTCTAACATCTGCAAGAAGCACCTGCTATCACAACTAGAGATTGACGAGGTACAACACGAATGCTCCAGCAAGGGGGAGCCAGGATGCCAGTTCAGGGGGGAGATATCGTCAACCCCCACATTCGGAGATTGGGTACCAAGCCCCAATAACAAGCCCAGATTAGCTTAATTCAAGAGCAGCTGACCTGAGATTGAAGATCACGAGTAAGATGGACATGACGAAATCCCGTGGCCAGTTACCAAGACTAAGTGAAGTGCCTTCTGAAAGTCTACTAGAGGGTGTGAATGCAGCACTAAGAACAGTCCCTACTACAACCATAGCTGAGACCAACAAGCTCATATACACCACAGCAACCATCATCCTTGAGATACTTGGCTATAAAATCAACAAAGACCATAAGGAGCAGTATCCTCCATGGAGAAGGAGGTTGGAGACCAAGATCAAGGCAACAAGGATATACAGTGGGTATGGAAAGTATTCAGACCCCCTTAAATTTTTCACTCTTTGTTATATTGCAGCCATATGCTAAGCTCATTTAAGTTCATTTTTTTCCTCATTAATGTACACACAGCACCCCATATTGACAGAAAAACACAGAATTTTTGACATTTTTGCAGATTTATTAAAAAAGAAAAACTGAAATATCACATGGTCATAAGTATTCAGACCCTTTGCTCAGTATTTAGTAGAAGCACCCTTTTGAGCTAATAGAGCCATGAGTCTTTTTGGGAATGATGCAACAAGTTTTTCACACCTGCATTTGGGGATCCTCTG
>NW_018128076.1:1011099-1045867 GCF_001952655.1 Monopterus albus
CCCATTGAGCATCTCTGGAGAGACCTGAAAATGTCAACCAATGTTTACCATCCAACCTGACAGAACTGGAGAGGATCTGCAAGGAGGAATGGCAGAGGATCCCCAAATGCAGGTGTGAAAAACTTGTTGCATCATTCCTAAAAAGACTCATGGCTGTATTAGCTCAAAAGGGTGCTTCTACTAAATACTGAGCAAAGGGTCTGAATACTTATGACCATGTGATATTTCAGTTTTTCTTTTTTAATAAATCTGCAAAAATGTCAAAAATTCTGTGTTTTTCTGTCAATATGGGGTGCTGTGTGTACATTAATGAGGAAAAAAATGAACTTAAATGATTTTAGCATATGGCTGCAATATAACAAAGAGTGAAAAATTTAAGGGGGTCTGAATACTTTCCGTACCCACTGTATATGCAAAGTGTTTGTCATATGCACAGTTAGGAAACGTGTTTCCCTGTACAGTGAAATTCTTACTTTGCCGTCCCCATGAATGCCACCAAATACAAATGAAGTATAAAGTAGATAAGTAACACAAAATCTAAGGCACTTTAAGCAGCAAATGGAGCAATATAATGAAAAATGAATACGAATATACAGAGAATGTATGCTGCATGGGAGCAGCATGTGCAGTAGTCAACAGTCATTGTGCAGTTATGCATGTGCAAACTGAGAATGTAAACAGTACATCACATATTTCCTGGTAATAAATTCCTCAGCTGTTTAGAAGTCTGATGGCAGAGGGAAAGTGAGTTTTTCAGTCTAGTGGTCCTGCATTTCGCACTTCTGAACCTCCGGTGAGAGGGTTGGGAGTCGAATAGTCCGTGCTGCGGTGGGTTGGATCTTTGAGGATGGAGGCAGCTTTCCTACGCACCCTGCGGTGGTAAATGCTCTGCAGAGAGGGAAGTGGAGTCCTGGTGATCTTCTCCGCAGTCTTTACCACTCTCTGCAGGCGCTTGCAGTCCATAGCAGTAGTGGGGAGGATCTGCAAAGAGGAGTGGGTCAAAATCCCCCCTGAGATGTGTGCAAACCTTGTGGCCAACTACAAGAAACGTCTGACCTCTGTGATTGCCAACAAAGGTTTTGCCACCAAGTACTAAAGCACGTTTTGCAAAGGGATCAAATACTTATTTCATTCATGAAAATGCAAATTACTTTATAACTTTTTTTGTAATGCATTTTTTTGGATTTTTTGTTATTGTGTCTCTCACTGTTCACATAAACCTACCATTGAAATTGTAGACTGATCCTTTCTTTGTTAGTGTGCAAACTTAAAAAAATCAGCTGGGGTTCAAATAATTTTTTTCCCCTGACTGTACAATATATACAGTCAAGTCTGAAATTATTCATACCCCTGGCAAATTCTGACTTAAAGTTACTTTTATTCAACCAGCAAGTTTTTTTTTAACAGGAAATGACACAGGCGTCTCCCAAAAGATAATAATACGATGTACAAGAGGCATCATTGTGGAAAAAAATATTTCTCAGCTTTTATTTACATTTGAACAAAAAGTGGCATGTCCAAAATTATTCATACCCTTTGCAAACTTTCACAGTCTATGGGAAAATCCAAAGTTCTATACATTCCAAATAGTCCAAGCTGTTCTAAAGCATCCTAATTACACTGATTCATTGGGAACAGCTGTTTTAATCAACTCAACAGGTGAAAAACAGAAGCTCTCTGCTGTTGGTTTGTGGACAGTCATGGCTAAGACAAAGGAGCTCGCTGAGGACCTGTGGCTGCTCATAAGTCAGGAAAGGGCTATAAGACCATATCTAAATGTTTTGAAGTTCCAGTGGCTACAGTGCAAAGTATTATTACAAAATACAGGACGTTCTGCACTGTGAAAAATCTCAGAGGATGTGGTCAGGAGCCAAAAGTGACACCTGTGCTGGCCAGGAGGATAGTGAGAGAGGTAAAAAAGAATCCAAGGATCACCACCAAGGCCATCCTGATGAATCTGGGCTCTGCTGGTGGCAACATCTCAAGGCAGACAGTCCAACGGACACTGCACAAGACATTGCACATGCTCAGTAGCTCACGTCTTTTGCTGATGCAAACCAAGGAGGACACCACTTCTCCAGATAAGGCACATAAAAGGCCACTTGGCCTTTGCAAATGCTCATCTGGACAAAGAAGAAGACTTCTGGTCTTCTGTTTTATGGTCAGATGAAACAAAAGTTGAATTGTTTGGCAACAATGATGTAGCCTTCATTTGGTGTAAAAAAGGAGAAGCCTTCAACCCTAGGAACACCATCCCTACTGTCAAACATGGTGGTGGGAACCTAATGTTTTGGGGGTGTTTTTCAGCCAGTGGACCAGGGAACCTAATCACACTAAACGGCACCGTGAAAAAGGAGCAATACATCAAAATTCTCAACATCAAGCAGTCTGCAGAGAAACTTGGCCTTGGGCACCTGTGGACATTACAGCACGACAACGACCCAAAACAGACAGCAAAAGTGGTGAAGAAATGGTTAGCAGACAAAAACATTAACGTTTTGCAGCGGCCCAGCCAGAGTCCTGACTTGAATCCAATTGAGAATCTGTGGAGGGAGCTAAAGCTGAGGGTGATGGCAAGGAGACCCTCCAACCTGAAAGAGTTGGAGCTCATCGTTAAAGATGAATAGGCAAAAATACCAGTGGAGACACGCAAAAAGCTGGTCAGCAATTATAGGAAGCGTTTGATTGCTGTAATAGCCAATAAAGGCTTTTCTATTGATTATTGAGAAGGGTATGAATAATTTTGGGCATTCCACTTTTTGTTCAAATGTAAATAAAGGCTGAGAAATATTTTATTCCTCTTGTACATCATATTATTATCCTTTGGGAGAAGCCTGTGTCATTTCCTGTCAAAAAATTTGCTGGTTGAATAAAAGTAACTTTAAGTCAGAATTTGCCAGGGGTATGAGTAATTTCAGGCTTGACTGTATATATTCCCCACTCGCCCCACTTTGGAGCGGTCCTTCAAGCTCGGGTCTTCTACAAGAGAGGCCTGGGAGCTTGAGGGTCCTGCGCAGTATCTTAGCTGTTCCTAGGACTGCACTCTTCTGGACAGAGATCTCAGATATTGTTCCTGGATCTGTTGGAGCTACTCTCCCAGTTTGCGGGTCACAGCTCCCAATTATTATCCAGACTATCATTGGAACTTTGCTTTCAGGTGTAATGACATTCTGAGGACAGTGAGCTCCCTTGACAGAAATTTGTGCTGTCTGAGTGCTGTCTGGTTTGGTTTGGTTTTGTTTTTAAACACAAATTGAAAATGTACATAAAAACAACTAGACTGATGACCACTGAATAACCTCAACCATCCCACTGCTGTCTGGAGGAAACAATGGAATTGAACCATCTATCTATCAGTGGTTTGCACTCTATTTAGGATCGGGTTATTCTCATCTATTTTTATGGATCCCACTACAATTAGTCATATCCTTAATGATGCTGGATTTTTACCTAAATGTAGTCATCTCTAATTGTAATCTCAGCATTTTGCTTTGCAACTTTAAGGTGCTTCCAGTGAGAATATTGTAAATATGGTGGCAGCAGCAAGGAGAGAGGTGGTTTGTGTGAATGCACATGGCTATTTGACGCAGCTTTTGGATTAAATTGTAAGCTATTTCAAATTGCTATCACAGCTCACCGTATTCCAGTTAAACATCTCTTCACCAGCAGAAAAAACTGGTCAATGAAGACAGACAGTTTTGGAACAACATCAGCTGCAAAGGTCAAATATCTGGTCTATGCCAATAAATGGCAATTATGATACTAGTTGGCAGCAATATGCTGCTTTGTCCTGAGGTAGGGCAATTAATATGTTGCTGTAGCCCATTCAAAACAAAGAATTTAGAGTGGCAGCAGTAATCATCAGGTTGAAGCAGATTTATACTAATCATCAAGGCTTTGGTGAGATCGAGAATTTTGTGACACTCACCAGGTCCATGTTTTAGCTGTTCATTTAAAATACTCAGTCAAAATTTAAGGGTGACTAAAACTGGATTTATACTTCTTTTTGAAGTGGCTATGCTGTACCATTGGCAGCCATGTTCCCAAGTTACACTGTAGGGTACGGTGTAACTGACATGTGCTTCCTCAAAATGTAACAATGCAGCAGCCCTTTGCTGTCAATGAAGATACCACACCAAATCACATTATAAGTTAGAAGGTGATAAACCCAGTGCTTGTGCGTGTCTCCCCATTGCTTTCACATAAAAATGAAAGAATGGAAACAGTGACAGTGGTACTAACGGGTGAAATCTGACTCAACTACAGTGCCTATAAAAAGTATTTACCCACTTGGATGTTTTACCCTTTTATTGGTTTTATAAATCAGTAGTCATATAATTTTGGCTTTTTTGACAACAAAAAAAACCTCTAATGTTAAAGTGAAAACAGGTTTTTACAAAGTAATGTCAATTAAATAAAATATTTAATGTTAAATAAATGACTGCATAAATATTCACCCTTTTTAAAATGACTGACCTAATTCAACAGAGGTCCAGCCAACTGGTGCTAGTAGTCTCACAATTAGTGAAATGGGGATCACCGGAGTGCAGTGAATGTGTCTCAAGTGATTGTAGTATAAAGACGTGTATCTGGAAGGTCCAGTCACTGGTTAATCAGTATTCCTGGCTATCATTACACCATGAAGAACACTCCAAGCAACTAAGAAAAAAGATTATTGAAAAGTATAAGTCAGGGGATGGATACAAAAAAATTCCAAGGCACCCGGAGTTCAGTTAAATCCATTACTAAGAAATAGAAGGAATATGGCACATGTCTAAATCTGCCTAGATCAGGCCGTTTTCATAAACTGAGTGACCATACAAGGAGACTAGTGAGCGAGGCCACCAAGACACCTATGACTACTCTGAAGGAGTTACAAGCTTCAGCAGTTGAGATAGGAGAGACTCTGCATACAACAACTGTTGCCTGGGTTCTTCACCAGTCCAAGCTTTATGGGAGAGTGGCAAAGAGAACGCCACTGTTGAAGAAAACTCATATTAAATCTTGACTAGAGTTTGCCAAAAGGCATGTGGAGACTTTATGGTCAAGTGGAAGAAAGTTCTTTGGTCTGATGAGGCCAAAATGGTGCTTCTTGGCCATCAGACAAGACACTATGTTTGGCAGACACCAAACACTGCACATCACCACAAACACACCATCCCCACTATGAAGCACAGTGGTGGCAGCATCATGCTTATTACCATCAGTCTTATTCAGTTTGCAACAGACCTACGGCTTGGGAGAAGATTCATTCTCCAGCAAGACAAAGACCTGAAAGCTACACAGAAATGTTTTAAAGACAACAAGGTGAGTGTTGTGGAGTGGCTGACCTCAATCCAATAGAGGATTCGTGGCTGGACTTGAAAAGGGCAGTTCATGCCAGATTTTCGCACAACCTGGCAGAGTTTGAGCAGTTTTGCAAAGAAGAATGGAGTAAAATGGCAGTGTCCAGATGTGCAAGCCTGATTGAGACCTCTCCACAAAAACTCAGTGCTGTGATTACAGCCAAAGGTGCATCTACTAAATACTGACTTGAAGGGGGTGAATATTAAGGCAATCACTTATTTCCCATTACATATTTTTATTTAAATGACATTACTTTGTAGAAACCTGTTTTCACCTTGACTTTTTTTTTTTGGTCAAAAACAGCCAAATTATATTGACCGTGATTGATTTATAAAATCAATAAAAGGATAAATCAAGACCTATGGAGTAGGTGCCTATGGCAGGACACCTTGCATCCACTATAAATCTAACTTATCTGCATGTAACTTCTGTCCTGCCTCTCAGATCCACTCCATCCACCAACGGAGGAAAGTGGTGGGCAGAAGCAAGAACTTTGACCAATTGGTGGCAGAACTGAAAACCAAGGTTCGAGAGAAAGGGGCCCAGTCACTGGAGGGAGGGTCTTCTACTGGACGATCTCCCAGCCCAGAGACCCAAAGGGAGCAGGCTGGGACTCCACATTGCAGGAGACCTCTGGCCAGTCTCCCTGCTTTCAGGTTGGTGAGCTTATGCATACAGTGTGCATGGTGGTAGATAGGGTATTTCTAGATATTATAAACTCTCATCTTAATATTAAGTTTCAAAAAAATGTTATAAAAAGCCCCAAACTATTTAGTCCTGCATTTTGACAGGCTTTTCTACAGTTTTCAAGTTGCTACATTGTTACTGCCCACACACTCAAACCCACACAACAGTTTTTTTTAAATGCTATACCTGATAAAACAAATATTTCATCTTGCAGAACTGAGTGGGGCCAGCTACTACCAGTGGGCAGGGAGATACCATGCAACAATTTGACTTATTCTGCAGTCATACAGCAGATGCATGTAATGTTGCAAACCTACTCAATAAGTGGCCAACCCACACTTGACCCGCTGGTTGTGAAACTGAAATTGTCAGCATTTATAGACTCCAGTCTTCAATCCCAGACACTTCACTATTGAACCTCATATTTACAAGTAATTTAAATTATCACCAAATACAACTACTTTCACTGCCGAGAGTACTGGCAGTGAAACTAGTTGCATCTTCAATCATGTTGTCCTGATGGTGTTTCTCACTTTGCATAATGTGCATGTGCACCACGTGATAGATAAAATGTCACTATCATGAAATGAACAACGGTTCTACTGCCACATAGCAAATGTTAAATTTCTCATGCAGCAGAGGTGATGGCTGACCACATGTTGGGCCATTCAGATCGATCAATTACAGTAAAACCTTGGATTGCAAGTACCTTGGTCTGCGAGTTTTTTGCAAGACGAGCAAAAATTTTGTATAAAATGACTTTTTTACAACCACAAACTTAAATGTATTTTATTGGGATTTTATGTGATAGACCAACACAAAGTATCGCATTATTGTGAAGTGGAAGGAAAATGATATGTGGTGTTTACAAATAAAAATCTGAAAAGTGTGGCGTGCATATGTATTCAGCCCCCTTTACTCTCATATCCCTAAATAAAATCCAGTGCAACCAACTGCCTTCAGAAGTCACCTAATTAGTAGAGTCCACCTGTGTGTAATTCAGTCTCAGTATAAATACAGCTGTACTGTGAAGGCCTCAGAGGTTTGTTAGAGAACATTAGTGAGCAAACAGCATAATGAAGACTAAGGAACACACCAGACAGATCAGGGATAAAGTTGTGGAGAAGTTTAAAGCAGGATTAGCTTATAAAAACATATCACAAGCTTTGAACATCTCATGGAGCACTGTTTAATCTATCATCCGAAAATGGAAAGTGTATGGCACAACTGCAAACCTACCAAGACATGGCCGGCCACCTAAACTGACGGGCCGGGCAAGGAGAGCATTAATCAGAGAAGCAACCAAGAGGCCCATGGTAACTCTGGAGGAGCTGCAGAGATCCACAGCTCAGGTGGGACAATACGTCCACAGGACAACTATTAGTCATGTACTCCACAAATCTGGTTTTTATGGAAGAGTGGCAAGAAGAAAACTATTATTGAAAGAAAGCAATAAGAAGTCCTGTTTGCAGTTTGCCACAAGCCATGTAAGGGACACAGCAAACATGTGGAAGAAGGTGCCCTGGTCGGATGAGACCAAAATTGAACTTTTTGGTCTACATGCAAAATGCTGTGTGTGTGTGGCGGAAACCTAACACTGCACATCAACCTGAACACACCATCCCCACCGTGAAACATGGCGGTGGTAGCATCCTGGAAGAAAACTTGTTAGAAGCTGCAAAAGACTTAGATTGGGGCGGAGGTTCACCTTCCAGCAGGACAACGACCCTAAACATACAGCTAAGAGCTACAATGGAATGGTTTAGATCAAAGTATGTTCATGTGTTAGAATGGCCCAGTCAAAGTCCAAACCTAAATCCTATTGAGAATCTGTGGCAAGGCTTGAATCTGCTGTTCACAGGCGCTCTCCATCCAATCTGACTGAACTGGAGCTACTTTGCAAAGAAGAATGGGCAAAGATTGCAGTCTCTAGATGTGCAAAGCTGGTAGAGACATACCCCAAAAGACTTGCAGCTGTAATTGCTTCGAGTATTTTTTTTTAATTTTTTTTAATTTTTAAGTATTGATTCAAGGGGGCTGAATACATATGCAGGCCACACTTTCAAATTTGTATTTGTAAAAAATCTTGGAACAGCACGTATAATTTTCCTTCCACTTCACAATTATGCAATGCTTTGTGTTGGTCTATCACATAAAATCCCAATAAAATACATTTAAGTTTGTGGTTGTAATGCGACAATGTGGAAAAATTCAAGGCATATGAATACTTTTGCAAGGCACTGTAGCTCTCTCTTGTCTCCCTCACACCACCCATGATTCTTTTCAGAGGTAAAGTGTAGGTTGTATTACTGTTATCATGTTTATATGAATACGTGTTTGTGGAACAAATCATTTTGTGTTTCCATTATTTCTTATGGGGAAATTCGCTTTGATATACGAGTACTTTGGATTACGAGCACGTTGCTGGAATAAATTATACTCACAATCCGAGGTTCCACTGTAATTAATTCCTGCTTTAGAATGTAATCACAGTGAAACAGTCACAAATTAACAATTTAACTCTCTGAGTCACTTTGTCCTCACTGGTGGTGCTCTCTCTCCTCATTCACTATCTAGCTCTTTCTCTCTCACACACACCCCTAACCCCCCCCCCCCCCATTCCACCTTGTCCCGTTTATACAGAAAGTGGGGCAAACTCGTCTCAGCAAAAATGCTACCTCTCTCTGCAGCATTTTGGAGAGTCAACTCCGACCCCCCATGCCGTGCCTGTACCTTTTGCACATAATGGTGAGGCGGAAAATTCCCACATTGAATGGGTATTGTAAAAGGGGCTTGACACTCTTGACCATGGTTTTATCCCCCTCTCTCCCCCTTCTCATGCCAATTGGCTGGTTGCTCAAGTAAAGACAGTACTATGGACTCCTTTTAAAAAGGTTACTGAACTCAGGGGAAGTGGATAGTTGAGACTGTGATTTTATTTAACTCAAAGCTACTATAGAGACTGAAATTGCGGTCACGCCCTGTTGAATTTTGGGTAAATGCGCTATTTTGGGAGCATCATGCTCATTATTGATCATAGATGTGTGTATATATACACTACATACGTCTAAGTTAATTTAAACAAATAAATACTATCTCATACATTTATATACAGTAGCGAATGCTTAGCTATGTCCAAACATCCACTTTAGTGCACAGACAGGACAGAAATGGATTCATCTGCAGTGGTTGTGTTATCTGCGCACAGCTGCTAGCTAGCGTTAGCTCCTAAACCGAGAGCCGAAATCAGGGTGCAGAGTCATTTTTTTAGCTCATTGCGCTGGTCAGCAGAGTCTCCAGTTCTGCTATGAGTTAGTTACAATTAGCTAAGGTTCCATTCTGAATTACTAGTCGGTAAAGTGAAATCTAAATAATTTAAGCAACTTTTTAGTGAAACAAAACAAGAATATATGCAAGTAAATACAGCCCTTCCTCCCAAAATGACACCCCCATCCTAACATTCAACACTTCGTGACATACCTTAATGTTCTCTGTATGTAACTTAAGGTAGCACTAACATGAAACTTCAAATCAATCCGCTCTGCTCTGCCCAGCTCTTCCTCTCCCTGCTCCACTTTGCTCTACTACAATCTGCCATGCTCTGCCACACTCTGCCCAGCTATATATACTTTATCTTTATGCAAGCTAGCTTGCTTGTTCACTGGTCATTTAAGTTGGCTAAGTAAGTTATATCATCCATGTGTCGCAGATGGTTAAACGTGATTTTTCATAGTAGGCTATTAATAAAATTAATTATTGCAGCCGAGCCCATAATCTGTGAGCATCATGTACCTCGGCTGAAAAAAGCGAGTGCAAGCACCGCAGGTATTCCTATATATAGTCATGGCCAAAGATATTGACACCCCTGCATTCCTGTCAGAATACACACCACGTCTTCCAGAAAATTGTAGCAATCACAAATTCTTTGGTATTCTCGTGTTTTTTGTTTTGTTTTTGTTTTTTTTGTTATTGTTGTTGTTTGTTTGCATTGGAACAACACAAGAAAGCTGAAGAAAAAAAGCCAAATTTGATACATTCCACAGAGAACTCCAAATATGGACTGGACAGAATTATTGACACCCTCAACTTAATATTTGGTAGCACACCCTTTGGACAAAATAACTGAGATCAGTCACTTCCTGTAACCATCACTGAGTTTCTTCCACCTCGCTACTGGAATTTTGGACCACTTTTCTTTTGCCAGCTGCTCCAGGTCTCTCAGATTTGAAGGGTTCCTTTTTCCAGCTGCTGTTTGAGATCTCTCCACAGGTGCTCTACAGGATTTAGATCTGGACTCACTGATGACCACTTCAGAACTCTCCAGCACATTGCCTGAAACTGTTTCTGGTGCTTTCTGAAGTCTGCTTTGGGTCATTGTCCTGCTGTAAGATCCATGACCTCTGACAGAGACCCAACTTTCTGACACTGGGCCCTACATCTCTCCCTAGAATTCATTGGTAGTCTTCAGGTTTCATAATGCCATACACACAGTCAAGACATCCAGCGCCGGAAGCAGCAAAGCAACCCCAACACATCAGTGAACCTCCACCGTGTTTGACTGTAGGGACTGTGTTCTTTTCTTTGAAGGTCTCATTTTCTTTTCTGAAAACAGTAGAATGATGTGCTCGACCAAAAAGCTCTATGTTAGTCTCATCTGTCCACAGGACATTCTCCCAGAAGGACTGTGGCTTTTTCAGGTATGTTTTGGCAGCCTCTAGTCTGGCTTTTTTATGTCTCTGTGTCAGCAGTGGGGCCCCCTGAGTCTCCTACCATTGTGTCCCTTGTCATTCAGATGGTGATGGATAGTGTGAGTTGATACTGTTGCCTTGTAGCCTTGAAAATGTCCAGGCTTTTCCATTACTGTGGTTCTCAAATCCTCAGACAGTTCTTTACTCTTCTTTCTTTTCTCCATGCTCAGTGTGGTCGACACCACACAAAGGTTGAGTCAACCTTTCTCCATTTTAACTGGTTGAAAGTGTGATTTCTGGTTCCATATTGCCAGCACCTGTTGGTTGCTACAGGTGACTTTCATTACAAATTAAAGGAGCATAATTCGCTTGACATGCAACAATTTCTGATTATCTTGAAAAGGTGTCAATAATTCTGTCCAGTCCATATTTGGAGTTCTGTGTGGAATGGATCAGATTTGGCCTTTTCTCTGCTTTTTGTGTTGTTCTAGCGCAAACAAAAAATAAACATGAGAATACCAAAGAATTTGTGATTTCAGCAGTTTTCTGCAAGAAGTGGTGCGATATCTGACAGAAGTGCAGGGGCACCAATATTTTTGGCCATGACTGTAGTTAGTGGAACAGATGACCATGTCTTCACATATCCAGACTTCCCCACCGTGCATTCTGCAGTCTGCAGTAAGGTTACTCTTTATGACACTAGCCACCACGGATCCACAGGTTAATAATTGAACATCAAATTAAGTGCTTTTTCAGAGCAGTATGCACATATTGACAGGTGATATGAAATAAAAGGGATAAAGTTTTACTAAAATTACAGACACATAGGGGATAACTGCTTGATATGGAGTTAATGTACTTTATATGGGCAAGCACTGTTACTGTGGGGACTTCAGCCATCTCATGTTATGAGATGCCATGAATATACTATTGGACAGCTGAAACCAACAGTTGAATTTGTTTTTTACAGTCGGTCTGCAGCTGTGTCAGAATGCACTCCAGAGGAAGAGAAACGGCAGCAGGATGACGGATGTCTCCGAGCCCCCTCACCTCTTGTTTATGGACGAATCTCTAGTGACGAAAGTGAGACAGAAGGGCCAGAGGAGCCCCTTGAGTTCCCATTTTCTACTGCACATCCCAGACCATTAGCGGTGAGCAGTTTGTGTTTTCTTTCGCTTAGAGTGAGCCTTTTATAGCTACGTAGGAGCGGGTCCCTTACCGTGGAGGCTGCTGTGTTTTTACAGTAGCCCAAAATGGACAAACCACACACTGGCTCTAGAGGGTGAATTTCACATTGAAATAGCAGTGGAGAACTTAGGAATATGAAAAGAGGTAACGTTAGAAATGAGGAAGTGCTGCCGTGAATTTAAGAACTACAATTTGTTAAATGGAAGATCATAGCTGTACTTTAACACAAGAAAAAGGAAGAATCCTCCTTGTCAAAGAAGGAAACGGGCTAATGTTAACTGCAGTCAAGTGAGCCATCAACCCGGTCAAGCCAGTTACCATTGGACTTTTGTTGTGCTTTTTATGCAGTTACGGTAAGGATGTTTGGAGCAGCCAAAATGGATGCTTAAAGTCTGGTTGAGTGTTTACTAATAGACCTAAATAATAAAATGGTATACACACACATCTTAATGTGTGTTTATTCATCCTTCTTAAATTACACTGCAGTCAAGTGAGCTGCTGTTAGCTTTTGCTTGGTCAAGTTGGCCGTACTTGTTTTCCGGCAGCGCAATTTGTCCCACATTTACGGTAATGGCTGTTAAACTGCTATGAGAGCTGTTGAACACTATGTATGTCTTTGCTGAAGGTTGCAATTTGAAACCTCACCGCTAGATGCCACTAAATATCACACACTGGACCTTTAATGTAAGGAAGTGGAGAGAACATTACAATTGGCAGAACGTTTTTATTTTCAACTTGTTCCCTCCAGAGGTTAACAAAGATTTGTCTCTGTTTTACCCAGAAGTACATCACAACACAAAACCAATACACCAGTGAAATGTGATTATACTGTAACTATGAGACTGTTTAGAGCTGCCTTGGATAATAATTGTTACAGATAGCCATAGACGATACTTATCTGTAACAGATTTACAACATCTTCTTTCTCTAGGTGTGTTCATTTGGCAGCCATGCATTGGGTCACGGCATCTACACGTTTGACAGACGACTTCATCACCTGAGGTCGGCTCTTTGCAGCATGCTGGAACAGCACATTAGTGCCCATCTTTGGAAGTAAGAAACCTGAGATCACCTTCCTGCTTGGCCCTTTTGGCCTTGGTCTGCTTTTGTGGGTGTGAATTCTTGACCTGTTTTTATAAGGAAACAAACAACTCGGTTACTTTTTATGCCTCCGAGCTGGTGATAACTGTGGCCAGAGGTATTAGGTTTTTGGGTTGTCCGGTCATTTGGCCCATTCTCATCAATATCTCAGAAATGCCTTGGGGGAATTTCTTCAAATTTGGCAAAAACGTCCAATTGAGCTCAAGGATGAAAGGGTCATATTTTTGTGGTCAAGGTCATTGTTGTCTCACATCTGTACTATTCATGTGAATTGGACTGGTTGGAGGAGGCATACAACTGCAAAGTGATAATTGTAGTTATTGGAATTTATGTAGCAACAGCTATGCAATTTACTGTATTGCTTTCTAAAATGCCTCTTTATTCTGTTTTCTGTTGTGGGTGACTGAAAATAAGGCTTGATGTTTCCAGTAGGTTTTGTTCGCGGCACCATACAGTACTAAGTGTTACTAGTGACACCTAAAGAGTGCTTTTTTTTTTTTTTTTTTTTTTTTTTTTTTTTTTTATTTTTTTTTTCATTAAAATTAGGGTGACCAGAAACAAATTTCTTGTGTGTGTAACATGCTTGGCCAAATAAAGGTGATTATCCTTATTGTTATTACAGTGACTTCACAAAGTATTCAGACTAAGGATTTTTGAATATTAAAATAGTCATAACATTTTTAAAAATTGAATATTTCTTGCAAGTATGGTTTTGTCTTTAAAAACAATGAACCACTGTTTTCCTGTGACATGTGCCTGAGAGGACCAGCCAAAGTCAAGATCTAAACCCCAGAGAACTTCTGTGGAGAGACAAGAAGATGGCAGTTCAGACACTTAGCTAAGAGAGACTTACCCAATAAGACCTGAAGTTGTAACTGCTGTCCAAAGGCTTCTACAAAGCACTGAATTAAGGACCTAAATACTTCTGTTAATGAGAAATTTCAGTTTTTGTTTTTAAAAAAATTCATGAAAACATTTTCACTTCACATGACACATTTATGGGTTATTGAGTTTAGACTGATGGTCAGAATTGTAATTTTACATGTTTAAAATGAATCTTCCACACAAAGTGTGCAGTGAGTTTTAAAATGAATCTTCCACACAAAGTGTGCAGTGAGTGAAGTAGTCTGAATACTTTCTGAAGCAACTGCATTTTAAATACAAAATTATTTATTTTAAGTTTACCTAGGGGCACTGAGGGCATAATTGCTCTGCCTTCTGCCCACCATGTTGAACTGGTTCTAATCAGTGATAAAAATGAGCTTTTGGTACCAGATGGGTAATGTATCTAAAAAATGTTCAGTCCACTAATGCTGATTGATTGAGATCATTTGAGATATGCCCTACCACCATGATCACACATTTGAAATTTGACATTCACCAGTGATGTTTTTCAGTGCTTAGTGGCGAATGATGATCTGTGGTCATATCCTGCGTATTGGTAACACTAGCAGATAAATTTGAGTGTAATTTGAGAGCTCTGAGATGAGGCAGATGGTGTGTTCTACTAAGAATAGCTGCAGTGAAAAGTGTGAAATTGGCGGGAAGATGGGGACAATTTCCCTAAACATCAGCTGATAATGACTACATTTATATGCAGAATTATCAGACATATAGAATGAACAGTGCAGTCCTGTTTTGAACTTGGTCTTTATTTTTTATAAATCAAAGAGCACTGCCAAAATTAACATAGCATACCCCTGTCTACCGCACAGTAGAGACAACAGCTATCCGTTTATAATGCATAAGGTGCATTTTTAAATGAAGGGTCAGAGCAGTGGTTCCCAAACATTTTCAGCTTGAGACCAAAAGAGAAATTTGGTTTCTCTCTGGGACCCAAACTTAAAAAAATCCATCACAAGTGCAATTGTAAACTACATACAACAAACCCTAAATTTAAAATGTAGCCTACATGAAATGTATTTATTTCATTGTAAAAGTACATAATAGCAATAATGAAGCTGCTGAGTGTAATGTTAAATTTCTCACTACCTTATAACAAACTTGTATGAAACAAACATCATTGGGACTGTCTGACAATAGCATCAAATAATAAATATATGCATTACATTCAAAATGGACAGAACAACGGTAACATATGCAGCTACATGCATGGTGTATTATGTTAGTTCCATTAGTTATTTTTACACACTTGGTGTCAGTCAAATTTGTTTTCTTTTTCTGTTGCTCCTTTTCTATACCGCTGGTCGAAGGTTTTCCATCTCTCTGTTTCATTTGCTACCAGATCTCCTTTGCAGGAGTCCTCGCAAGAGCTGTCATGGCTGTTAAGGCTTGTGCCAGTAGTGTTGTGGCAGCTGTTGAATAATCTTTATAAGCTGTGAAAGATTATGTTTAAGAGTTTTGGGAGAAAGCCAACGGGCCATTGAAGTTTGATGGCCAGTTGGGGCCTGCTGAAATTAGTTTGAGAAGAAAATGGGAGAGAGCGCATCTTGCACACAGCATCTGAACTTAACAAACCTGCTGTTGGTGTACAAAAAAAGAGCGCCCTTCTTCTGTTTTGATTTGGAAAATGAATTCACATTTCATAGCATTGTTATGCATTTTACTCTGCCAACTGGCAACCCAATAAAATCAGGTCCACGACTTTAAGTTTGGGAAAGGCTGGGTTAGAGGACTTAGTTTTATATATTGGAATACTGACATATTGATTTATTTCCTCTCAATCCAGGAAAATACCTCAAGCCACAGACCTTCAGTTTCCACCTCTCTTAGCCAAGACCACCACTTCTATATCTCCTTCCTCCATAGCCACCACACCCTCCTCTTCATTACATTCTAAGGTCCGCACAGGAAGTCATATCAGCTCCTCCCTCAAAGTTGCATCCTCCTCCTCTTCTAGTCGAGGTCCAGGGAGACCCCTACCAACCATACAGTCAGAGAACGCCAGTGGTGGTCATCTGGTGTCACTGGGTAAGCCTGTGGTAGTGCGTCAGGTGGGCACTGGGCGGCCCAAGAACCCAGTGGGGCGTCCGAGCAAGCAGATGCTAAAGCTGCGAGAGGAAGCTGCTGCTGCCGCTGCCCTCCGTAAACGCAAAGCCCCATCCCAGGAAGGGGAGCACTCAGGCCCCGACAGGAACTGCATTATACTTCAGGACCGGGGCCGCCCACCCTCCGGCACCTCTTCATCCTCTTCACCTTCCTCTTCTAAAACCCCTATTCCCTCACCTGTCTCACACGGACAGACCAACGGCACGCTTTCCCCCAGCACCAAACCCCGCCCTCAGCCCTCCCCCTCAGAGTCCCACTCACCAGCTGCCAAGGCGGTCTGGACCTACCGACGGACACACCCTTCTCTGGGGCATTCATCACCCCCAGATCTCTCCTCTGCCACCAACAACTCCCATAGCAGGGCTGGCATGGGGGACTCAGGACTGCACGAGCAGGGCAGCGGAAGGGGCTTCGAGCACCAGGGGCTGGTGAAGAAACACAAGGGGGGAGGCATGGAGGAACACTCGCCCTCCTCCAAACCCTCAGTGCACCGCCTGCCCTCGTCCTCCTCCAGTTCTGCCACCTCCTCCTCTCCTCGCTCTAACTTCTACCCTTGGAAGGACAGCAAAGGTGGGGGGCTGGCTGGGGGTGTGGAGAAGAAACTGGGCACACAGAAGGTGAGTTTGGAAGAGGGGAAATGAGCAGTACACAGGGTGACAGGAAAATTATTTGCTAGATAAAGTTACAATTTGCAGCTTTCTCCTTGAGGTTGAGGCGTCACAACCAGCTAACAGCATTTTGTATCTATGACACATCTTTATTTTCTAAATAATATTTCAAATTAAAGGAGTACACCACAGAAGCAGTGTTTTGACTGTCACTCAGTTACTTTTTGGAGATTTAACAATAATAATAATAATAATAATAATTGATAATAATCAACTTTATTTGTACCGCACTTTCCAGCTCAGGAGCACAAAGTGCTACAACAATAGAAACATAGCAATACAATATCAGTTCAAAACGCTCATAGACAGACAAGAAGCCAAATAGATATCCAAAGACTGATATAGGCCAACTACTACCCGGCCGGCTCTCTCACTGGGGGCTCACCCATGGCGGTCTAGTGGACCAATACACACAGTAACATATTAAAACTAGTTAAAAAGTAAATTATTAAAGCTGGCAAAAACAGTGGACACGCTAAACATTAAAAGCTTGTTTACAAAGATGCGTTTTTAACGCTGACTTAAACGCTGCCGGCTCAGTTATCGAGCGTATATCTAAAGGCAGGGAGTTCCACAGCCTAGGGCCATGCACGGCAAAGGCGCGGCCTCCCCATTTTTTGTAGTGTGCAGGGGGAACGTTAAGAGCATTATGACCCGATGATCGTAGGGTTCTGCGAGGGACATATCTAGCCAAGAGATCGGACAGGTGCTGAGGGGCAAGGCCATGCATGGCTTTAAAAACATAAAGCAAAACCTTAAAATCTACTCTCCATTTAACGGGCAGCCAATGAAGAGAAAGCAGAACTGGAGTGATGTGGGCATGCCGACGAGTGTTTGTTAGCAGACGGGCAGCCGCGTTCTGAACAAGTTGGAGCCTGGAGAGTGATGACTGGGATAAACCGGAGTACAGGGCATTACAATAATCAAGCTGGGAGGTCACAAACGCATTAATGGCTTTCTCTAAGTCACTATGAGAGAGAAATGGCTTTACCTTTGCTAACAATCTTAGCTGGTAGAAGCTGGTTTTTACCACTGACTTGATCTGCTTATCAAAGTTAAAATTGACATCAAAAATTACCCCCAGATTTTTTACCGCATTAGAGAGCGAGGGGGCATATGTGCCAAGATCAACTACACTTCCATCCGAATGGGGGCTGATAACAATAAATTCAGATTTGCCTTCATTTAAGTAAAGGAAATTCTGAGTTAGCCAAGTTTTAACATCGTGCAGACAGTTTTGTAGTGCACCAAACGAACCTGACTCCGGTTGAACCAGCGGCATATAGATTTGGATATCATCAGCATAAAAATGAAAGGGAACATTGTGACTAGATATAATGGCGGCAAGTGGTAAGAGATACAAGGAAAATAACAAAGGGGCCAGAATGGAGCCTTGCGGGACGCCAGAAGTCAGGGAAGCTGTGCCGGAAGAATGGTCACCAATCATAACCGAATAGGTTCTATCGGTAAAATAGGACTCAAACCACCTTAGCACCTCCCCTCCCAGACCGAAAAAGTACTGAAGTTTTAAAAGTAAAATCGAGTGGTCCACTGTGTCAAAAGCCGCAGATAGGTCCAGCAAAGCTAAAATGACTGGGCATCCCACATCTAGGGCTAATGCAACATCATTATGTACCTTGAGTAAAGCAGACTCAGTGCTGTGTCGGGCCCTGAACCCAGACTGAAATTTATCACCCAAATCTAAAGATTTTAAGTGAGTTTGCAGCTGAGTAAGCACCAACTTCTCCATAACTTTAGCAAGGAAAGGGAGTAGGGATATTGGCCGAAATTTTTTTAATACCATAGCGTCAAGGTTGGGCTTTTTAAGTAATGGTCTAACAACCGCATGCTTAAGGGTCGAAGGGACCGAGCCAGAACTCAAGCATGAGTTAACAAAGTTGACCAGCCCAGGGCCAATTATATCAATAACTTCTTTAAAAATCTTCCCCGGAAGGGGATCAAGCGGAGAAGCAGCGGGTTTGAGCTGAAGCACACATTTTTTAAGTTGTGAGAGGGACACCTGAGCAAATGAGGTGAAGGTATCACCAGGGTGGGACACAGCTGGGGCATAAGGTGGAAGATGTAGAGGACTCACTCTGATGGCCCGGACTTTTTCACTAAAATACAATAAAAAATCGTCACACAAAGCATTCGAAGCTTCAGGAAACACAGCAGTAGAGGGATTGATAACCGAATTAATAGTCTTAAAAAGAACTCTCGGCTGATGACTATTCTCCGAGATAATTTGGGCTAAATACTGAGACTTAGCATCGCTGACAGCTCTCTGATAGTCCTGACGACAGGCTCTTAGGACGTCTAAGGGGACTTGCAGACCATCCTTCCACCATTTCCGCTCTGCCTGTCTGCACCGTCTCCGATAGGCCCGCGTAACGTCATTCAGCCAAGGATCAGAGAGATTCCTAATTCTTTTCCTCCTGAGCGGAGGAACAGAATCCATAATTTTTACTCACTTTTCATACTTACTTGATGCAGCACTGCAGTGAGTCCAGGCTGACTACAGCTGCTGATCTCTGCAAAGGAGCAAGCTACACAGTTTTCAGAGCCAGAGTTCAAAACTACAGGTGTTACACATAAAACCACTTTTTGTGTGTGTGTGTGTATCTTCTGATTTTTTTATATATATAAAGACCTTGTACCTTTTCTTCCACAAGACAGACACACTCTGGGAGCTTGACATTAAGGCTTTATTAGCTCTGTATTTCAAATTTAAAGCTACCCAGAGCACAGTGCACTCTGATTTTGTTACCGTGCTGTGAAAAAGTGTTGTTTAAAAGTCAGTGTGAAGGAAGTGTCTGATCTAGATGTCTAAATATTCTTCTTTTATCTCTTCTTCTGCTTCTGACCTTTCTGACACCCTGTGTATCAGTTTGTTCTGTCCTGTTTTGTACAGTTTGGAAGTGAATATACAAATAAGGTGGCAAAATGAAAGTAGTAATTTCAAATGTTTCTTTTGTCCCCCAGCCAAAACTGCACCATTAAGTGTGCCTGCCTTACAAGCCACTCTGAGGGAGCCAGCTCTGCTCAGTCCAAGACTGAGTCAACGGGACTCAAATGTGTGTCTGCGTCTGTCTGTTGAGCAAACGCTCAAGTATGGGTGTGTCAGATTGTGTTTTATGTGCAGTATGGATCTGTTGGTGTGAATTTCAGCTGGCTGTGTGGGTCTGTGTGTTTGCTGTTGTCTGGATGAATGTCTGAGGGAGAACTGGGAATGGGAGGGTGGGATGAAATTCAGAGTATGGATTTAGAAATACCTCAAGACCATTGGTTATGCTGCTAAATTAAATATGTTGGTTTATAAAAATGGATTAAAAATTTCCTTTACACTTGGTTTCTGTGACTCATTTTTAAGGCTATATTTTTGCAATCACTTGTCTCTTGAACATCTGTTCTACCTACAACATATATGACAATCCAGTTAAGGTTCTTTATTTGCTTTTTCAGCACTTCAAGCTATGTGATGCTCAGAGTAAGTTACATAACTGTTGCTTAATTTAATTTAAAACTTCCAAAAATTCAGTCTGATTTGGTATTTTTGGAAACAGTTGTATTTCTGGTAAAATAAATGTCCACTTGGAGTTTGAGAAGTCCAGCTACAAGTGTGAACGCAAATAAAGCCATTGATTATTATTTTTTTTATTTTTTTTGACTAAAATTTGGTTACACTGTGGATAAAGAGGGATTTGTTCCCTGTTTGTAAAGGGTCAAAGTGCATTGTGTATTTTTTTTTTATATTAGGGGCGAGCAAAGAGTTTTGTTTCTTTTGTTCTTAAAATTGACTGATGAAGGACAAATGATAGTACCTAAACAGATGAACAATACAGAACTGTCCAGCCTGTATTCATACAGCTAAAACCAGACGGCACTCTGCGTCATGCCATTCCATCTAAAAGCTATATTCTTATGTGGCCCTCATAATATGGTTCCTTAACAACGAAAATCTCCCCGAGCATTTGAAATTGCATTGATATCATTATTAGTTTGAAAGTTATTCAAGAGGTACAATATTTCACTAATGGCGGTTTTCTTCAGGATCTAGTTCGGTAAATTTAAAGATAAAAATATGTTCACACCCTACTGACTCAGCAGCATTTCAGCTTGAATTTTATCTTAGTTGCATCAGACTTTGGTCTGCAGTAGATCTTATGGGGATGTTATTGCTGATGCCGACAAAAATATCCTTTGTAAAAGTAATAAAGAAAGACTAATGTATTGAAGAGGGTAGAAAAAGTGACGGGGAAGATCTTTAGGATGGTATTGGAACAGGCTTAAAATACTCTAGCCTACAGGTGGGGAAAGTGTAGGCTGTGCTCACCTAAATTCGGGTCTCCCTCAGATTCCGCTCTGGCTAATTTGGTCAGCTATCAGTTTTTTTTTCCAATCTCATTTTCGACTTTCCTCTGTAAATTGATAACGAGTTTCTGAAATGGAACAAAGTACTTGTATCCCCTCACTGTATGCAGGCGCCCACCTGCCGTTTTCTGCGGGCTGCGCTGCTGCTAGCTCGGACTACATTAGAAGTAGGAAATGATGTGGAGCTTATCACTTGCCTCATACTTTTCGGTGTCGATAAACAAAACCAGGAAGTGAAACCGTAACACGGGCCAACAGAGAAAGTTTGAAGTTTTTAATTTCATTATTCAATACCATTTGTGATGTCTGGCCGAGCCCCTGTCAGAGAGCTGGGAATTTTATTTCAGAAGATGTTCAAATACTATCGTTAACCTGTGGACAATAGGAACGTGTCTGTCGGTAGCGTTGGAGCACGCACAGCTCTCACCCCGGAGGCGTCTGTGCGTCTGATTCACCGGTCACTTGCAGGGACTGGCTACATCGTCGATTAATTGTCTCATCACATTGGTGATAACTTGACTATAGCTGCAAGTGAATCGATTCTTCTTGTAAAACGGCTCTCCTAAACCGTACTCAAAATCAATGGACAACATCGACACGTTAAGGTGGTCTGCGCAAAATAGAGGGCTCAAGGAGATACCGGAAGTACTAATGTTATGTGTCTGTGTGTAGTTTGACTAAGGTCATATTTCTCGGCCGGATCTTCCATCCCGTGTGTCTTCCTCTTAATTAGCTATGCCTTATGATTATGGAGCTCGTGCAGTGTCTCGGCAGCATTCGCGCCCCATGTTTCCGTTCTAGTGTACCTTTTACACTCACTGGAGCCGGCAGGTAGCCGGGCAGGTGCGTCAGCGGTATGCGGTCTGATGTAGAGTACAGCCCGGTGGGAGAGGGGCTGGGGCTGGGGATGCGGGACTTCTGGCTCTACGTGTGGCTGCGGAGGGCGGCGGTGATAGCTGCTCATGTCACCGGCCTGGGCCTGACCCTCACCATCTCCCTACTGTCCAGACCTGGAACCAGTGAGTTCATATATGGGTGTTTGGACTGGCAGCTTATTGTGCAAAGTTACTGTCTCACTGAAAATAATGCAATTTATTATATCGTCCTCCTAAGTCCATCAATATTTCTGGCATTAACACTTAATAGGATATTTCTTAAATGTGTAGTCTAATGGCCCTTTAACCAAACAATGATTATTTCCATTTGACTATTACGGATTTTTACAAATAAAATAGTAGTTTCATCTCTTAAATGTCAACTGTCAAATTTGCATTGTGATTAAATTCTTCTGAAGTGCTGGCATTTGAGAAGCTGGGACCAATGATTGGTAGTGGAGCTTAACCCACCTGTTATGTTCCTTTCTCAGGAACAGCAGTGATGTTCCTGGGTTAATTTTACCATTACTAACCATTTCAATCACTATTTAGTGCAATGGTGTTCTTTACCTCTCACAGATTATGGTTCAATAAGGATAATGCACTCGTTTTTCATAAAAAATGCATGTTAAAACTTTTTTTTATGTACATTGGAAAGACCTACATATAAAATACATTTTTACATTTCACATTGATTTTTTTTAAGTTTTATTTTACATTTTGAAATCTCTTCTTTTTATCAAGTGATAAATGATATTAGTAAAATTGATAAATTAACATGAGACACCTCTTCTGTTCAAATTGACCCGAATAGTATCTTTGTAATATAAACATGCAGGGGGAGGAGGCTGCAAATTTGTGAAATGAACCATTTTCATTTTATATGTTGATTACACCTATTAAGCCAAGCAGAAGAAGTTTCATACCAATAAAATACTTTTAACGATTGTTTTTAGATGTTTAAACTTTACAATGGGCCAATTTGATCCGCAACATAACAGGAGGGTTAAACCAATGAATGGATCAGCAAACTGTCTTCAGGTTCATTTCTGTCTGTCAGTTGAAATAGCTGGAGCACAAAGTTTCAGCTCATATATCCTGCAGTCAGCTGTTGTCAGATAATTGGAGCACTTTGCTAATCAAATGCATGCAGGCAATAGAAGCTGGATAGAAACAAAGCAAGCCTTACTGAGATTCTGACTTGTTCAGAAATGAAAGTACAACTGATTTGGCAATCACTCCACAATTTTGCAATTAATAATGAACATTCAGCTTTCATCAGCTTGGATAGTTTTGGATTGTAAAATGCTTACTGGTGTTTCTTTTTGCTCCAGGTCTGTTTTCCTGGCATCCAGTGGGTATGTCTGTTGCAGTAAGTTTACTGTCCATACTTCTCCACTGCTCTCTCTTAGACACACACACACACACACACACACATACACACACACACACATACAAACTGTGGAAAAATTCCCTCTTCACTAGTCTGACCTCATCTGCATTATTACCTAAGTTTAATGCTACTTTATTTTAATACTTAAAAGTCTGTTGATATTTTGTTTACATAGAACTTGATGCACATTCTTACATAGATTTAGGTGTACTCAAAATAGCATTAGCTATTATGGGAAAGGAATGGGGGAATAGGGGCCCACAGCTGCGTTTTGCCCTGGGCCACCCAGTGGGATCATCTGGCACTGCCACAAAATGACAAAATCTTTATTATAATCATGAGATAATAATCTAGCAGTTGTGAAAGTCATATCATATTCATAACAAAATCAAAAATAAGTTTATCACAAACTTATGAGATCTTGAATAAAATGTAAAAGCACTATTATGACACTACCTGGCATGAGTTTAATGGCTTTTATGTGCTCCTTGGCTTGATGCATCAGGACATATCAGTGTCACTGAGTTACATAGATGGCTTGTCACTGGGAATGATGCAGCAGTGTTGTTACTGTACTGATTCTATGTCTAACACAGCTACAGTCAGTGAGGCTGTGTATGAAGCTAATTAAATATATATTAGAAAGTAAATCAGAAAGCAAGTCTTTTGTTTCAGCATAAAAAGATGAACCGTAAACTAATAAAAGAATACACTATAAACTTATTCTGCTATTATTTGTTGAGTTGAATGTGAACTCTTCGGTAAATTCTGAACATACTCCTTCCACAGCCTCTAGTCTTTGTGTCACCATGTTCTTTCCACTGTTAATAATAGATGGGAGGGGTTGGAATGAGGAAGTGCTAACACATCACTCTGTCAGGTACTGTTACAAACTGACCTAGAATATGTTACTGACAACAGCCGTTTACACTTAAATATGTTATGGGTCGATTTAGCAGTTTCTCAGAAATGGATAGTGGAAGACTAGTGTGATGAATCAGTTATGATGCATCATCAGAGCCGTGGTAACTTACTGGTCACACATCATGCCTCTCCTGTCACAAACGGTTCTTCCCACTGAGCTGTTAATCTTTGATTGATGTCTGGTTTTCTACCACTGAAATTATTCAAGGCATACACAATAGAAGCTAGTTTATGACTCACTACTAACTTGTGAACACACCCACACACAGTCACGTCTTACTGCTGTTTGTGAAGACACTCACTGACATAATGCATCACCTCCCCCCTTACCCTCTTTGAGACACTGGATGTGTGGACTGAAGGACATGTTTTATCTTTGTTTTCAGTACTCTATGTGTTGTTATATGTTCAGCCGGGATGGCATTCCGGACTTAAAGGAGCCAGCTATAAACTCTTTCCTGCCATATATTGTGAAGATGAATGGACAACATATTGTTTACCATCTGAGGGGTTATCAGGGCAAAGCCTCTCAAGTTCACTTTTCCTGTTTGAATCTTCAGTCTCCGTGTCTAGAGATCGGGTCGTCGGGGCCCCTGCCTTCGACTGCTGCCCAATCCACTGTGCACCGGCCCCTTATGGATCCTCCTGCAGGTGGTGGGCCCACGGGAGCGTCCCCACATCGCTTGTTTGGGCTAAGCCTGGCCAGGCCCCATGAGGGGAGCCCCGGCCACCAGGCACTCGCATTCGAGCCCCGACCCCGGGCCTGGCTCCAGGGTGGGGCCCCGGCTGCGCCATGCTGGGCGACGTCATGGTCCTTGGTTGAATTCTACTCATACAGGGCTTTTGATGTGATTTATGTATCTTAAAATAATTCAATATGGCCGATTCAGATCCGTTGTTTTCTGCAGGGAACAGCGGGATTTCAGCAAAGTACTGCTTTTAGTGACTTGAACAGTTGTTAGCTCAGGTAATTTAGCTAGGTACCTAATTATTAAAGTGACCCAATATTTTAGGGAGACAGTTAAAAAGTTTGTAAAACAGGCATAAATGTTTTGACACATGCCACTAAAATAAAATGTCACAAGTATAATTAATACTATTAATTTCAGCTTCTTACATTAGAAGATAGTAGCCAAGTCAATGCAACTCTATGGTCCTGCTTTTAGTTTGGAACTATTAAACATTCCCATGATCCATCATTGTTGCAAAAAACAGTCCTTATAGAGTCAGTGGAGATGTTGCCACTCTCCTCCTTCATCCATTCTGAATCAGAATTCTGAGATTAAATTCAGAATTGAGTTTAAAGTGCCCATGACATGCTCATTCTGCTCATTTCCAGCCATTTAATGTTTAATCTTGGGTACCTCTAGATTAGCTTGGCACCCCTCATAACTCCAAATACCTTCCGGTGCCAACAGTGATGGCAGCCGTGGTTACTCGCGCTCTCTTGTGTTTGTTGTTTTTCTTTGTTTTCTCTGTCTTTTGCAACCCATCCTGGATTACTTTTGCCAGGGAAGAACTGTTCAATATCGGACAACTCACACCGAACTACCTTCCTCCGATTTTTGTGAACAAAGAATGCTGTATGGACATTGGATTGGATTGGAGGCTTGGTGAGGCTACGCCAGAGAGGGACCTGGACTCCACTCCCGTCTATCCATCTAGCAAATCTCCATTCTCCGGTCAACAAGATAGATGAAATTCTTCTCATCAACAGGACTAACTCCGACTTTGCATGCTCTGCTGCTTTGTGCTTCACAGAGACCTGGCTGAGTGTCTCGATTGCAGACAGCGCAATACAAGTACCGGGCTTCCAGGTGTACAGAGTGGATTGCGTAACGGGTCCGGGAAAATGAGAGGAGGTGGAATCTGCTTCTAAATAAATGAAGGTTGATGCAGATGTCACAGTGCTACAGAGGACATTTAACACAGACTTAGAGACTTTTTATCAACTGCAAACCCTTCTATTCTCCTTGTGAATTTTCAAGCTTCATCTTGGTGGGTGCCTGTTTAAAGCTGCAGGCCCATTCTAGTGCACTACAGCTCCTGGCAGAACTGATAACTAGCGTGGAGCTAGAACATCCCAACTCTCCACTCACCATTCTAGGGGACTTTAACAGAGCAAATCTCACCCATGAACTGCCCAAATACAGACAGCACGTTACCTGTCCCACCAGGGACAAAAACATACTGGGCCACTACTACACAGCAATAAAAGATGCATATCGCTCTGTCCCCCGTGCAGCCCTCGGACTCTCAGATCACTGTATGGTCCATCTTATTCCAGCCTACAGGCAGAAACTTAAAGCTGTGAAGCCTGTAGTCAAAACAGTGAAGCGCTGGACTGAGGAGGCTAAGTCAGAACTACAGGCCTGCTTTGACTGCACAGACTGGAGTGTATTTGAGACAGCAGCTACAGACCTGGATGAACTCACTGACACTGTCACATCTTATATCAGTTTCTGTGAGGATGTGTGTGTGCCCAAAAAGTCCTTCTGCACATACAACAACAACAACAGGCCCTGGTTCACAGCAAGACTCAAGCAGCTTTGTCGTGCCAAAGAAGAGGCTTACAGAAGTAGGGACAGGACTCTGTACAGCCAGGTCAGGAACACACTGACAAGGGAGATCAGAGCAGCAAAGAGGAGCTACTTTGAGAAGCTGAAAGCTCAGGTTTCAGCCAATGACCCCTCATCTGTGTGGAGAAGCCTGAAAAGCATAACTGGCTATAGGAAACCACCCTCCATGGAGGACCTGTACACCTCACGGGTCAAAAAGAGGGCGGAGAGGATCACTGCAGACCCCTCACATCCTGGACACAATCTGTTTGAACTCCTCCCCTCTGGACCAGAGTCTGTTCCTAAAACCATGCGGATAGTTCATTAATGTGCACAACCTCTGCTGCTGGTGTTTTGTCAAAATCTGCGTCCCCATCGAGATGTGTTTTCCCTAACCTGAATCCTAACATTATCCTAACTACAACCACTGAGGGGGGTGCTACATGAAACTGAGTTTTGAACAGGGCAAACACAAGACTGGTCAGGAACCCAGGACAACGCATACACAAAAACATTGACAAATAAGAGATTTTTGACAATGACGATGCCTCAAATCCTACCCTGACATATTTGAGCCAGAATATGAAAGTGGAAAGCACAACAAACCACAACAGCATTAATTAATTTGAACTTCTCCTCCATAGATAGTTAAACAACGGTATATGTACTGATGAAAAGAGATGTGTAACACTCTAAACAAAGCGGGTAATTGAGAAAGCCCATATTTTAACTGGCATAATGCAGACATAGTAACTTCTCCAGCCTTACAACAATTCTCTACAGAAATAACTCATTGACATACAACCCAAGTAGTGGATACATCACTCCGTTTCAAATAGACCCAAGGTCAGTAAATCCAACCAGTGGTCACTGCGTCTTCCCCCACATGACCACATACAGTCCCAAAGTAGTGAAATGAATCCCAACAGGTAGCATAGCACCGACAATAACATCACAGGTCATTAATCCGCTTGTTAATCAGCAACACATCACGTGCCACAGACACACTGGCTTCAAGCTTTCAAAAAAAAGACAGGTACTGTGCTCCAGGGAAATCCAACATTGATGAGCTGATCATTCACTGCCCCAGGGTGCTTCACAGCCCGGCTGTCTGTAGGTTAGACCCAGTCAGGTAAAACAGCGAGTCCCTGTACAGGAACATTCCCGGACATACAGTATCCTCAGGCCATGTATTTTTCTGCACATCCAGAGTGCAGCAGCAGGAGGTAAAATATATCCACAAAAGCAGGCGGTCAAAAAATTCCGCTTTTACAATGGCATCAGTGGATGTGACGCTAGCTCACATGAACGCACAACTGTCTGGAGATTATGACCACTCAAGGAACTCTTTAAACTATCACATAATACTTAATTTTGTTAGGATGAACGAGAGTTTGCGAGATGTGCATAAACCGCATTGCTTCTGCACAGAAGTACTAGAACATGTACACCTGATTTTTGAGCTTTAAGATGATAATTTTCATTCAAAGCTGAATTCTGAGATCATTGTCGGAACTCACTTTTTTATTTTACAGCGGCCCTAACCCTCTAGCTTCAGCTATCCCAGTAAGCTAATTCTTGTTGGTATCTTTGAAAGTTAGTCTATTTAAGATGAATTTCCCTCTTTAGTTTCCCAGGTAGTAGTTCCTCACTGAGCTGCGACCAACATCAGCTTGGCCATCATTTATATCTAGAATAAGATTGCTGATCTGCAATGAAGTACATAATGGAAAAACCAAGCAGTAAAATGAAAAGACTATTTTAAAATGTCTTCAGGTTAAACTGATTTGGAAGAGAAAACAAAGGAACCTGGTAACATTTTTAACTGGACTGTATTTGAATCCTTTTGGTTCAGCTTTGATCTACCTGCAATAGTGTGCACAGTTTTCCTGTACAGTGACATTTCAAGTGAGCTCACTTTCAGTTTGACCTCCAAATATAGTGGTTTAGATCATTTGAATAAACCATTGGTTTGTTTACAGCTTGTCTGATTATCTCACTGCTTGTTTCTTGCATTGTCAAACTTTGGTGCAGCAATGTCACTGTTAGTTACTTTTAGTTAATAACAGTCCTAACCAAGAGCAATGATGGTCGAAAATGACGATAAGAAGACCTCAGTTATAATTAACGGGAATTATCAATTAATTCACACTAGTGAAACCAAACTAAATGTGGAGTTTAAGTGACACAAGCAACAGTATAAAAAGAACAGACAATGCATTTTACCCTTTTGGTAAGTGTCTATGGTAAAAGAGCTATAATACACCGGAGTTGTCCTGATGTAAGAAAATAATGGGCACATGCTTCTGCTCCACCTCATCCTTAAATTTTCATACATTGTGACACATTGTTTTGTGTTTCTTCACACATACAGTTGCTACCTCTACTTGTTAAAAAATAAAGTCAGCACCTTTGTTCATGTATATATTTCTTTTCTCTCCCTCTGCAGTACTGCCTGTGTATGACTGAAGGCATCCTCCTCTTCTCAGCTGAGCAGTCTCCCTTCTGCTTCAGATCTCGCAAAGGGAAAGTTCGTTTCCACTGGTTCTGTCAGGCTCTGGTCCTGATAGCTGCAGCCACTGGGCTGGGCTTTATAGTGGCCAGCAAGAACGTGCCAGAGCTCCCCCACCTGGTCACCTGGCATAGTTGGCTGGGCATCTGCACCCTGGCCACCACTGGGCTCCAAGCAGCTTGCGGTATTTGTGTGATCTTCCCAAAGCTGCTGCGTCTGTCCTCCCCTCCACCCAAACTAAAGCTGTACCACGCTACTTGCGGACTGGTGGTCTACCTGCTGGCTACAATGACTGTGGTGTTGGCCATGTTCTCAGACTGGTTCCAGGCCATAGTGAAAGGGGTCGCCTGGTGGGCATTCCTCCTGCTGCCACTTTTCCCTGCCCTGGTGGTAATGAACCAGATCACAAATGCCTACCTGCCCCGCAAGAAGATCACCAACTAGGAAGCACAGAAGATGAGACGATGTGCTTTGTTCACTCAGTGGCCACATTAGATTTACATTAAGTCAAATCAAATTTTTATAGCCCATTATCATGAATTTGCCTCAGAGTGATTTATAGTCTATACAGTATATGTCAAATCAGATAAAGGAAAAACACCCCCCAAACATTTTTTGAGTAAGTTTGGCTGCAAATCTGTGATTGTGTTTATTGGTATTGATTAAGAGAGAAATATACAGCTCTAGCAGCAGACAATGTAAATCAGTGCCACTGGAGGTAGAAGGTATGTGAGAGGTGCAGCTGAGGCCAGGACACTAGACAGAGCAGTTTTTAAGTCACTGGCACATTTTTCATCAGAGCTAGTCGCAGAAATTAAAGTTGCCAGGACCATTGGCAGGCAGCTGCTTACCAAAAGCAAGTTGATGGACCATTATGTCAAATGGTTATATACCGTTGCACAAACAGTAGTAGTAATGGTGCTAATGTTGCTTCAGATTTGATAAGAAAGTGATCCTGTGAAACAGGACTAGGTTAAGGGTGCCACTGCAGTGGGTGGGTTCTCACACAAACTGTAAAACCAAAAATTTGAGTGAGTGATAAATAAGCTTTACGTAAAGGATCACCAACCTTATTCAAGTGAATACTGGGGTCCCCCTCCAATTGGAACCTCATCAGAATGAGCAACAAGATCTGAGATGAATTCACCTGATTCTTCTAAAGGTTGTTAGTAAGGGCCTGGTGGTCTGTAAGATGGAATGGGTGGAATTGGCCACCCTGGATACAGCTATTTTATAGCCAATGGAGATGGCTTTATTACAAGAGTTTCAAAAGAGTTGAAAGTAATATCAAGTTTGGAGGTTAATGTGAGAATAGACTTGTGAATTAAGGCAACACCACCACGTTTAGTAGCCCAGGCAACATGGGCATTGGTAGGGTATGGATATTGTGTGCACAGATATTCAAAGTTGTAACCCCTGGAACCTGTGTACTTCAATAGACATGTTTTCTATGGAACTGGCATCTAGTGGCTAGTAAAAGCTTAAAATGCTGCAAATTTGGCATCTTCAAGCTCTGGATCACACTGAAATACAAAACCCAGAGGAATTTTTAAAGAGTTTAATGACACTATGCACTGGTTGTCATGTAAAATTGACACGATACAGAGGACATAATGGATCCTGACAGATGACCGGAGGCAAGCCCATAACTAGAGCTGGTGGACACTTCTGAACAACTTTCATCCATTGCCTCTCCTGAGGAATATTTGCATTATCTATGTAGTAAAAGCAAACATCTCAAAGACATTGTGTGTAGACTGGTTGAAGCACCTATTGCTGTTTGTGTGAGGATGCAGCTTTGGCAATGAAGGTCCTGTGGATGATTCTAAACCAGTCTGCAAATTTTGTTTATTCATATATGATTTTTTTGTGTTGTGTCTTGTCCACTTATGGGTGCTGCATAAATCATTTTAATATTAAAGCAGAAATTAAACAGCAGCTAAAGAGACAAGATATTTGTCAGTTGGGCACAAACACAACTACAAATGAATGCTAATGTTGCTTTGTGTCTGCTGGATGTGTAAGTATAAATAGGAACTGTTTGTTAATGTTAGCCGTAACGTCATTAGGTCTCTGTCTCTTTGTAGTCATGAAAATCACTGAATGCAAATTTAAATTTTGAGACAATACTGCTATGGTTGTAAAAAAAGAGAGCACTAAAAAGAATATTGTAAGTTACTCTATATTATACTGAACCACTGGGTCACATTTTGGACAGCAGTCTGCCACAACATAAGAAGAGGGTACTTTTACCTGAAACTTTTGGAGTTTCTGATAAGGGTTATTGGAAAATGCACTAATGTTACCTATTATTTTTATGGGATTTGTATTCTTCATTTGGAACACATTACAGTATAATTAGAATGGTTTCTTAATTGAGGCCTTATTTAGTTGGACAAAGTATACACTAGTGGAAAATTACATGTAACATCCAATTTTTTATATACTATTAATGTCATCATGTACATGTGACCTTTTTGTCTTTTAGGTTTGCCAACTATGCTATTTGTGTTTTACTTGCTTGTCCAATAGGAAAGCTGAGTGTGCACTCACTCATGTTGCTTTGTGATACAAGGCCAAAGGTACAAGATTTATCTAGCACAGATGTTTCTGATTTGTTTCTCTGTTCATCCGAGTGTCCATAACATATGGCCACAGATCTGATGATATGACCACGAAGTTTATCATCGATCTTAGGCCTAGTGTGTTCTGGTACTTACCAATTCCCCCTTTGTTCAAACATGGTGTTTATGGCCAATCCATGACTAGCACAAAAGACCAATTAGACAGCACTCAGAGTTCACAAAACCTCTGACAAGGCAGCTCAGTTTCTCCATAATACCATTCCAAGTAAAGCAATATTCCCAAAATCGGTGTAGTGGTCATGGATGCAGAAACCTGGGTGTGGGAGGAGTTCAGAAAGGCTATGGAGAAGGACTTTCAGTTGAAACAACCCAACTAGCATGTCCTTCAAGGAGGAGGCAGTCTGAGTACTCAGAGGAAGTCTCATTCTTATCTTTGTTAGAGGTCTCTGAACTAGTTGACTAGCTCCTCAGTGGCAGTGGAGGAGATTTGCCCTGAGATGCTGCGTATGGGGTACCAGGGCTGCTGTTACGAATTATACAGAGTGAGAGTTACCCTATTCTCTGCAAGAGGTCAGGCACATTCTCAGTGGCTGTTAGCCTCCACCAGAGTTTCCCCTTGTCTCTGATCCTTTTTGTGGTTTTCATGTTCAGGATCTCAATGTGCAGTCGGGGGGAGGATTATGTCTGGTTTGGGGACCTTGGAATCACTTCTGTTGGCTTTATCAGACCATGAGCTCTAGTATGCATTTGGGCAGTTTTGCAGCTGAGTGTGATGCGGTTGGGATGGAATCAGTGCCTGGAAGTCTCAGGCCATGGTTCTCTGCCAGAAAACGGTGGACTGCTACCTTCAGGCTGGGAGTGAATTGCTGCCCCAGACAAAAGAGTTATATTTCAGGGTTTTATTCACCAGTGAGGGTAAAACAGAGCTTAAGTTTGACAAGTGGATTGGTGCAGAGTCAGCATTTTGGAGATGAGGGAGCTGAGAATGAGTTTTGGCTAGAGACTGAATGAATGATTGCAAAAACAATTACTTCTGTTCTCAGCCTTATATTGGTTACTTGCCCACTGCTGCCTTACATAAGGCCATGTATATACGCATTGAGAGCCACTGTACCAGAGTCAAATTCCTCATGTGTCCAACACACCTGGTCAATAAAGCTGATTCTGATACAAGCAGCTGTAATTAGTTTCCTCTGAAGAGTTGCTTCATTCAGCCTTAGCGATAGGGTGCAGAGATCAGACATCATGAGGGAGCTCATAGTAGAGCCATAGGTCCTTTGTATTGAAAGGAGCCAGCTAAGCATCTGAATAGGACACCTTGTGGCCACCTTCAATTGAAGGTTTTCTGGGCATGTACAACTGTTAGGAGATCTTGAATTAGACCAAGGAGATGCTGGAGGGATTATATACCTCATTTAGCTTGGTAGCTCCTCGGAGAGGGACATCAGGAGCACCCACCTAAGCATGTTGCTCCTGTGACCCAATCCCAGCTAAGTGGTTGATAATGAATGGATGGATAAACCAATCTCATCATTACTTTGCAAGAGCCTAAAGTCTATCCAGTCTACATCCAATGACTGGTTCTTCTGAATTTGTCTCTGAGGTAGAGTGAGCGGTAACCCCTCTTCCCCTAGCACAGGTACTTTCCAGTGCACTGCCCCTAGTAAGTGCCACCAATTAAAATCTCACCAAAGTACTTATACTGTACATTGCTACCAATCTCCAGTGATTTGAACTATAAAATTTCTTAATGTATAATGAGCTTGTTGGGAGTGCTGTACAGCATAGGAGCAAGTGCTAACTGTCAGGCTGAAAAAAGCTTAAACAGCTACAGATTTTGTTTACTCAGGTCACAGTACTCAGGAAAATAATGAGACTCTGGTAGTACAGATGAATGTGAATCTGATGCATATAGATTTGTAATGATCATCCAGCACCTCTCCTCAACAATTTGTCTTATTTCTATGTTCATATTTGGCATAATACTAAATCCATCACAAATCATTCATTGGCTTTGAGACAGTAAGCAGGCTGTGGTATTTACTGAATACACATAACATGTAGAAATGGTATGCTGGGCAATGGCATACCTTCCAGGAGTTCTTTTCTGGACTCGATTTGACATTTTGGCCGTCTTTCAGTTTTTTTTTTTTCACCCTTCCTGCTTTTGTTAAAATCCACTGACTCAAATGAATAGCAGATAAAGCAATAAAATTATAAAGTGAAAATATACTTTTTATGTTTTTGTGAAGTCAAAATTTCCTAGATGTAACAGTGGAACTCCAAAGCTCAGGTCATGTGTGAATGTTGTGCGCAAATTTTAGACCTTTATTTACCATCCTAGGACACGGAAGTTTCTGGTTTATAGAACATTTCTAGACATGTATTTGTTTTGATGCTGTCATTTATTTTGCTGGTTACCTGGACAAAAGTGGACACAGCCTGCAGAAACCTGTACATGTGCTGTGATTTTCCCCAGTGCTTGAAGTGTGTTGGGGGTATTATTCAGCGTAATGTATTTACAGATTGTGCTGTACATACGTGTGTGTGTGTGTGTGTATATATAAATATATACATATATAAATTCCCCACTTGCCCCCCACTTCAGGGTGGTCTTATTCCTTCCTTCAAGCTCGGGTCCTCTACCAGAGGCCTGGGAGCTTGAGGGTCCTGCACAGTATCTTAGCTGTTCCTAGGACTGCGCTCTTCTAGACAGAGATCTCAGATGTTGTTCCTGGGATCTGTTGGAGCCACTCTCCCAGTTTGGGGCTCACAGCCCCCAATGTTCCTATTACCACGGGGGCCACTTGTGCCTTCACCTTCTACATCTTTTCTAGCTCTTCTTTCAGCCCTTGGTATTTCT
>NW_018128076.1:1045892-1059896 GCF_001952655.1 Monopterus albus
GTTTGTATCTGGAAGTCCCACAGGATCTTAGCTTGGTCATTCTCAACCACCTTTGGAGGCGCATCCCATTTTGACTTTGGGACTTCCAGCCTGTACTCGGCACTGATGTTTCTGTACACTATGCCAGCCACTTGGTTATGGCGTTCCATGTATGCCCTGCCTGCTAGTATCTTGCACCCCGCTGTTATGTGCTGGATTGTCTCAAGGGCATCTTTGCACAGCCTGCAGCTGGGGTCCTGTCTGGTATGGTAGACCCCTGCCTCTGTTGATCTTGTACTTGGAGCCTGCTCCTGTGCTGCCAGGATTAGTGCCTCTGTGCTGTCTTTCAGTCCAGCTTTGTCCAGTCACTGGTAAGATTTTTCAATATCAGCCACTTCTTCTATTTGATGGTGGTACATACCGCGCAGAGGTTTGTCCTTCCATGAGGGTTCCTGCTCTTCCTTCCCTTGTTCCTCTGGTTTCTGCTGCCTGAGGTTTTCACTAAGCACGTCTTCACTCGGGGCCATCTTCCTGATGTATTAATGGATCTTTGTTGTTTCATCCTGGATAGTGGCTCTGATGTTCACTAATCCTTGGCCTCCTTTCTTCCACTTAGTGTACAGTCAGGATGGTGGATTTGGGATGAAACCCTCCATGCATTGTAAGGAGCTTCCTTGTCTCGATGTCAGTGGCCTCTATCTCCTCCTTTGGCCAGGAGGACCGACCACCCCTGTGGACTGACGCCTATTGTCCTGGTCGGTCTGCAGGGGGAGGATTCAAAGACAGGTAATGACTCTCACCGATACTGGGCTATAACGACTCAGTCGTTAGGGGACATTGTTAGCCCGTCAAAGGACTGAAACACCACCGAGGGGGATAAATATTTCCGGCTCAACACCAGTCAGGCAGAACTGATGAAGCCTCTTGGATGAGAGGTAAAATGTCTTCGACCTAGAAATGTAGTCCAGTTGTTTTTTTTCAATGTTTTTTTTTTTTCAGCTTACTATGACCTGGATGACTGAGAATCTGCACAGACATACAGCAGGGGTGTCAAACTCAAATCACACAAGGGCTGCAAATTTAGTCACAGTCACAGCTGCGGGCCAAACAGGATTAACATTTATTGAACAGTCTAAAATTGACAATAATTTAACCAGAAATATGAACTTGAACAGACTGCAAGAACTTTTTCCTTAATAAAATAAATTAGAAAAATTCAATTCAACATATTTTCCTCAACAATAATATCAAGCCAGCATAATTTTTGCTGTAGCTCTTTTCTACATTTCCTGCTGCAACTGCAGTCTGCCTTTCAATTCTTTGACAAATTGTTTCTTTTCTTGGAGGCTAAATTTAGCATACTTAGCTCTGTGTTTGGTCGCAAAATGCCAAAGCATTTTGTAGTACACCACAACACTGCCTCATGACCCATGGGTTTTCTCCTTGAAGCAGAAACATATATTCGCTTTCCCACCTTTCGTTAAATTGCCTTCCTTCTGCTTCGGCCGTTCTCTTCTTGGACATTTTGGGATTAATTGTTGGTATTTCTCATTTCCACTTGTCGGGAAGTTGCTGGTTAGATGCTGAAGGCTAAACACTGCCATCTTGTGGCGGGATGTCAAAACTTTGTGGGTCCCGAAATCGACGTGCACTGTGGGAGATGCAGTTTATGGTCAGTGTACGTTTTTAATTAGTATATACTTTTATTTTATGAGCCGTCGCTGGTAGGCTAGTGATTAAGGCGCAGCGCTCTTGCCAGTGCGGCCTGGGTTTGAGTCAGGTTTGTGTCAGGAAGGGCATCCGGCGTAAAACACGTGCCAAATGTCAACGTGCCAAATATCAGTGTGACAATTCGCTGTGGCGACCCCTAAATGGGGAAAAAGCTGAAAGTGACTTTCTTATAGACTTTTATTTTATGAAGACCCTACCCATTTTAAGCTTTCAAGGGCCACATAATGTGGGCCTGGAGTTCGTCACATATGCTGTACAGGGACTCGCTGTTTTACCTGACTGGGTTTAACCTACAAGCAGCCGGCCAGTGAAGCCCCAGTGAGGGTGAATGATCAGCTCATCAATGGATTCCCCCACCTGTTTGTTCTGACTGCTTGAGGCCAGTGTGTCACCACATGTGATGTGTTATTGGTAAAGAAGCGAATTAACAATCCATAATGTTATTGTTGGTGCTATGCTACCTGTTGGAATTAATTTCACTACTTTGGGAATGTATGTGGTCATGTGGGGGAAGACGCAGTGACCACCGGTTGGATTTACCGACCTTGGAGCTACTTGAAAGGGAGTGATGTTTCCACTACTGGGTAGGACTTAAGGGTAAATAAAAAAAAAAACACATGTTGCATGTCTGTTAATGTGGCGTTTCTATAAGGTTTGAGAGAATTGTTGTAAGGCTGGAGAAGTTCCTATGTCTGCATTATGCCAGTTAAAATATGGGGTTTCTCAATTACATGCTTTGTTTAGAGTGTTACAAATCTCTTACAGTATACCGTTGTTTACCTATCGATGGAGGAGAAATTCAAATTAATTAATGCCATCACGGTTCATTGTGCTGTTCACTTTTGACACAACACCAGCAGCAGGAGTTGTGCACAGTTATGAACTCTCCTCTCATTTTTGGGATGAGGCCCTTTGGTTTTATCATTCTGAAATAATTACAGACTATTTGGAGTTATGATGGGTGCCATGCAGGTAGGGGTACCTGAGATTAAACAATAAATGGCTGGAAATTAGCAAAATGAGCACGACATGGGGACTTTAAAGTTTTACATCTTTAGTAGAAGATGTAAGTGTAAGTGATAAGTTACACAAAACAACAACACAACCAGATCTTGATCTTCATCAGTGAAAGGAGTTTGCTCTGTTTTGGTTGAAAGCGCAACAAAAAGCTAGCAGTGATTTTTTCCCCCACAGTCTAATACTAACTCTCTGAATCTGCTTCTCTGTATGGCATTTGACTTTCTATTCTCTTCTGGGGATGACCCTTATAAGCCAACCAGAGTTTCTGACTGTATATAAGCTTTGATCATATTAATTTAAAAGAACAAAACAATTCTATCCAAGAAAGACTTGGGTGAAATGTGAACATACAACACAAAGAGTCCTTAGCTTGTGAATTAGTTGTGTTGATGATCAGAGGAGACAAAAGCATAAATACACTCAGTGTCCAGCCTGATCCTCCAGGGCTTCATGGCTAAGAGTCATGACCTGAGGTTTGTCCTCACAGATGAAGGTGACTGAGCTATTCAGCAGGTCATACATGTTGACCTCCACCACTTCGGCTGATGATCCACCCTCTCTTTCACCTGTCAGAGCCACCAGCACCTGCTGGGCAGCTGCCAGTTGTGCATGCTCCTCGAAGATGACTGACTCCGCCCTTTCATCATCCGCTGGAGCTGCTGAGATGACCTGATTGGACAGAGAAGTCCTTTATTAAACATTTTCATTTATTGGAAAAGGTACAACTGCACTGCTCTGTTGGTGGAAACTTCCACTAATTTGGCAATTTGACAATCTATCTTCAAGGTCATATTTTAAACTAAGTCCAATACTAAACTGTCAGCAACCACAGACAAAAAGGTTCACTTTGGATGTGCAGGATCCATTTTTACTTGTAGGTGATGGGAGAATTCAGGAATTGTTACTATTTATTTTTTTAACTAATCAAGATGAAAAGGGTTGAATTTGTCACAAGAAGCAAAATCCATAAAATATATCTAATATCTACATCATATAAATATTAAAATGTTGAATACTAGCACAGTGTGTGGGTAGGCTATGCAATTTTTCAGTACTTAAAAAAGTAAAATATGTTTTAGCTGTAAGGTAAACTATAGAGCTAGGTTTAGTGTCAAGTACAAATACAGGTAGCAAATGTCATTGATAAATGATTCAACTGATACATTAATAATTGACTAATTTTCAGTTCATCTGATTATCATTCCACCTCTGCTAATTCCCCTATACAAGCTGAAGTGAACACTACTTTTCAGTATGAAGGAGCAGGAGGCTGAGGTAACAGGCTTGTTGGATGTTGTATGTACTATATTTACCATGTGACTTAAGTGTGGCAGCAAAGCAGCTCCTTACTGTGTGGGAGACGGAGGCCTGCTCTTGCTCCTCCTGTGTCTCCACATGGCAAGAGAGCAGGTGTTCCTGCAGCTCAACCTGGGCGGTGCAGACCAGGGAGCAGAGCGGGCAGCTGAATGCCTCATTGCTCTGGCTGATGTGCTGGCTGTTGATGTGTTCCTGCATCTCCTCCTCTCCGCCCAACACAGCTGGGCAGTACATACAGTGCACTGCTGATGCTGCTGAGCCTGGAGTGCATACGCACACAGGACCAGAAAAAACAGTAAATCACGGAAAACCACACTGAAATCTTGATCTTTGCAGCATCTAATGCAGGTTTAGAGGTGCATGCCACGTCTGAATTCTGGACTTAAACAAAGCTGCATTTCTGAAGCTGTTTGGTCAGTGTCTAAATTCTGCTTGACATACCAGCACACCTGCTGCTCGGTGCAGTAGCTTGGCTCAGTATTTAACCAATTAAATCTATATTAGATTCCCTTGAAGGTACAATATAGCAAACGATTTCTCCTGTCTGCCTTACTGTATAATGTGAACCTGTGTTAAACCTTATGTCCAGGAATGTACTGTCATCACCTTGGTGCTCAGCAGCTTGGTGTTTGGCCACACTGGCAATGCTGGGAAAGAACTTGAAACACACATCACACTGGACCAGGGTCTTGAGCTGCCGGGTGTGGTTAGCAAACACATCAGGGTGGTTGATCCTGTTATGATACCACAGGCCTGACAGTTGCTATGGCAAAAAACAGACATATACAGGAGAGGAATTATACACTATATCATACTTTTCATCTAATCCTGATGATTATAGCTGTGAACCTCAACACCATCTCAGCATTCAGATCGAACTACGTCCATATCAGAATACTGAAGAACCTCCAGCTGAGTATCACTTCAGAGCTGTGACGCCAGATGAGCTTGTCCTACCTGGTAAGACTTGTTGCAGATGTCACAGCTGAAGGGCTTGGTTCCAGTGTGTGTGCCCTTGTGTTTGTCCAGGAGGGCGGCGCTGGTGAACACCTTGCTGCAGATGGGACACTTGTGAAACTCCTTTGGGTGGACCTCCTGGATGTGCTGCTGATGCTCCTCCAGCGAGGAGAAGCTGAGGCAGCACTTCTGACAGTCATGGGGCTCTGACATGTCTGAGAAGGTACACAATGTAATGGCCAGTCATATTCATATTCTAATATTTGCCTTCAAATGCAGAAAGCCTTCCTGGTGTGTACTTACTATGAAAGGTGTGCAGGTGGACAGTGAGTCCACTGGCCTGGCTGTAGCCTTTGCCACATTCCCGACAGACATAAGGTCGATCACCAGTGTGTGTTCGCACATGACGTGTCAGTTCAATGGACTGGGCGAAAACAGCCTTGCAGTACTGGCACACATACATCTTCCCTAAACACAGAAAAGACAAACTAAATCTGTACAAACTGGACTAAATGGACATGCAAAGTCCACTGAGAAAGCTTAGTTTTTTTTGAGGGCAAGAACTTTCAGAATAACATTTTCAGGCCATCTCAAGCTGCAAAAACTAAACTAGATTTTAAAATGTAATTCTTTTAAATTAAGTACATTTATGGTCTGATTTAAAATCTAAATTTTGTTAAAAGTGATAATTGATTTTTAGTGGAATAACATCGCATTGATATGATTAGTGGTCGACAGATATGGGTTTTTCAATGGCCGAAAGCCAGCATATGTAGTGTAGTATCATCAGACAAAAAAAAGCACTGACAAGACAAGTCTGCATGTAGGTGTGTCCGCAGACATTTATTATTAATGGACCTCATGAGTACGGATGTCAGCCAATGCTGATTATCTAATAATCTAATCAGCAAACTGATCAAAAGTTAATTGTTATTACAAACTAAAAACAGATCTCCAAAGGGCTTCTCTTTCTTTTCTTCATTTGTGTGCATCTTACCCTCAGAGTGCTTCTTCTTGGTGTGATATGCAAGTGCAGCAGCCACGCTGAAGCTCATGTCACAGTGTTTGCAGTGGTAGGGTTTCTCTCCTGTATGCAACCGCATGTGATTCTTCAGAGATGAGTTGGCACCGAACTTTGCGCCACATTCCTCACAAGCAAATGGCTTTTCCTCAAAGTGCTCAGTTCGCTTGTGGTAAATCATACCTGAAGAATTATAAGAGCGAGCAAAGACATGACAGTTGAATCTCTAGAAGCTTGCCTAACTTAAATATTTGTCTGTAGAACTTCACAGCTGAGTTCACAGAATTACCTGCAAATTCCAGGTTCCATGTATTATTTAAAAACCAATGTGACAGTAAATAATCACCTCAGGAAAAGGATGACATTTCATTGCTGCAACTGAAAAACATTTACAGGTTGATCTTGTGGCAACAACCACAACCCAAATATAAAGTCAATTTGTAGAATGAGACATTGCTTGGTACTGAAGTACTTTGACAGCTGAGATGTACAACCTTTCTGTATTGGCCCAAATATATGTACTTTTTTATAAATTACATATGAAAAAGTGAAGACAATATTGCATTCAAGTACATCTACATATTCATAACAACAGATTTTCAGTTTGAAAATAGTATCTTTCGACCACCATCTAAATGTTACATTTCAGTAAGAGAGAGTTGCATTATGGGTTGTTTGAAGCCTTAAATTGGCTAAGCCTGTGAGATTCTTAATTAATAGATCATTTATAGTGTGTCAAAGTCTGTCAGCCCTAAAAGTGTAAGCTAAGCCCACTTTAATCTATTGGAATTTGAAGTCATGGGATGTGTTTTGGAGGAAATGTCCCCTGATGTCTTTACTTCTCAACTGACCAAGGATCAGATCATTAGTCAAACTGCCACTAAGTGCTGCTGTCACAGTATGTCATAATCAGGAGCTCAAGGACTGCCTGAAAAATGGTAACACCCACTGAAAATGCTTCTGATCACTTCCAGAGTCTGATTTAAAAAAAAATAAATAAATAAAAAAAATAAGAATCAGCTACACCTGAAACCATAATACATCCAGCTAATGCCAAGCGTAGCTTTAGCACTCTACCTGAACTAACAGTTTATGAGCCATAGTATGAAACTCAACATAAAACCTAACTGGGTATTATCATTTGTATTGTAGCCAAACAAAGTGCTCCAGCTCTCACCTGATGGGTGGGCAAAGGCCCGTCCACAGATGTCACAGGTCACCTTCTTCTTGATATGTGCACTGTTGCGGTGAGCTTCAGCCCGGTGGAGCTGCAGGGCCCGCTGGTTGGCCAGCTTCTTAGGGCACAGTGGGCATTGCTGCTCACACTCCTCGGACATGGGGCATCGCTTTACATGAGCCAGCATTCGACACTTATAGGCAAAACCCTTCTCACACCAGCGACAGGAGTAAGGCTTGGAGGGAATTGGGGAGGAGGAGGAGAGAGCGAGGGGAGAGTCTTTTGTAGCATTTGGATCTCTGTCATCATTACTGCTTTCCTCCTTACTCTCTTCTTCCTCTTCCCCATGCTTTTCTTCACTGCTGGTGCCATTCTGGTGTTCTGATTCCACTGTAAAAGAAAGAAGAAAGATTAAAAATGGATTTGAACATTTACCATTTTACCAGCAAAAAGAGACAAATATGACAGCAGAGTAATGAATAGACATGGGTGTAAAGACAATTAAACAGTCAACTAAATAGGTTGTTTTTTTTTTTTGTTTGTTAGAGATTAAGAGAAGGTGAACCTTCGGCCCAGTCTGAGGTCCTGAGCACTCTGGAGAAGGTCCAGGATATCCCTGTACTTGGCCGCATTCATCCTTCCCTCAATTGCAACCAGTCGCCCTGTCCCTGCAGCTGAAAAACACCCCCATAGCATGATGCTGCCACCACCATGCTTCACTGTTGGGACTGTATTGGACAGGTGATGAGCAGTGCCTGGTTTTCTCCACACATACCACTTAGAATTAAGGCCAAAAAGTTCTATCTTGGTCTCATCAGACCAGAGAATCTTATTTCTCACCATCTTGGAGTCCTTCAGGTGTTTTTTAGCAAACTCCATGCGGGCTTTCATGTGTCTTGCACTGAGGAGAGGCTTCCGTCGGGCCACTCTGCCATAAAGCCCCGACTGGTGGAGGGCTGCAGTGATGGTTGACTTTCTACAACTTTCTCCCATCTCCCGACTGCATCTCTGGAGCTCAGCCACAGTCATCTTTGGGTTCTTCTGTAACCCTCTCACCAAGGCTCTTCTCTCCCGATAGCTCAGTTTGGCCGGAAGGCCAGCTCTAGGAAGGGTTCTGGTCATCCCAAACGTCTTCCATTTAAGGATTATGGAGACCACTGTGCTCTTCCCATTGAGCATCTCTGGAGAGACCTGAAAATGTCAACCAATGTTTACCATCCAACCTGACAGAACTGGAGAGGATCTGCAAGGAGGAATGGCAGAGGATCCCCAAATGCAGGTGTGAAAAACTTGTTGCATCATTCCTAAAAAGACTCATGGCTGTATTAGCTCAAAAGGGTGCTTCTACTAAATACTGAGCAAAGGGTCTGAATACTTATGACCATGTGATATTTCAGTTTTTCTTTTTTAATAAATCTGCAAAAATGTCAAAAATTCTGTGTTTTTCTGTCAATATGGGGTGCTGTGTGTACATTAATGAGGAAAAAAATGAACTTAAATGATTTTAGCATATGGCTGCAATATAACAAAGAGTGAAAAATTTAAGGGGGTCTGAATACTTTCCGTACCCACTGTATGAATAATGTATAAAAAGTCTGATGTCTAACACCTTTGGTACAACTAGCCTTTTACAAAGCATATTAGACTACAGTTAGAATAATTACATATAAAAAAAGGGCAGTTAGGCTAATTAAATCACAATGTGACCAGCCCACGCAGATGACAATGGGTCAGATGCACAGTCAGTGTAACATTATGTTTGCCACAGAGCAAAAATACAAAAGAGATAGGCAAATGTGCTGAAGTATTTAATGTCGCAGCAGGGCCAAGCTAGTCAGAAATCAGAAGCTAAAAAGGCCAAGCTGGACCCAGTTAAAAAGCTTATAACTGTTAATGATAAAGTTAGTAGGCTACAAACCAGTCTGATGCTGAGGTCATGGATTTTAAAAGGACCAAAGCAAAGTACAGAATAACAAAGGATAAACTAAGAATAACAATGCACAGAATAACACTGCTGCTCTAGACTTCACAGCAACTCCATCCTAGACAACACAATACAAGTGCAGAGTTATCCAGGAAACAAGAGGAGGTGGAATCTGCTTCTACATAAATGAAGATTGGTGTAAAGATGTCACGGTGTTAGAAAGAACTTGCAACACGGACTTAAGAGACTCTTTTCACCAACTACAAACCATTTTATTCACCCAGAGAATTTTTGTCATTCATTTTCGTCAGACTGTATATAAGAATGCTGGCACACACTAGTACACTACAGCACCTGGCTGAACAGGTAACTAGAGTCGAAATGAAACATCCTGACTCCTGCTCATTGTTCTTGGGTATTTTACCAGAGCAAATCTCACCCACGAACTGCCCAAATACAAACAGCATGTCAGTTGTCCCACCAGGGACAAAAAAAAAAAAAAAAAAAAACACACTGGACCACTGCCACAAAAGATGCCTATTGCTCTGTCCCCCACGTAGCCCTCAGTCTCCCTGATCACTGCATGGTCCATCTTTTACCAACACATAGGCAGAAACTTAAAGCTGTGAAGCCTGTGGTCAAAACAGTGAAGAGATGGATCAAGCAGGCAAAGTCTGAACTACAGACCTGGAAGAACTCACTGACACTGTGACATCATACATCAGCTTTTGTGAAGATGTGTGTGCCCACCAAGACCTTCTGGACATACAACAACAACAAGCCCTGGTTCACAGAAAAACTCAAGCAGCTTTGTCATTCCAAAGAGGAGGCATACAGAAGTGGGGACAGGATCCTGTACAGGCAGGCCAGGATCACACTGACAACAGAGATCAGAGTAGCAAAGACAAGCTATTCTGAAAAGCTGAACAACCATCCCGCCCTGCTGTAGAAGACCATCAACTGGTAGATGACCTGAATGTGTTTTACTCTAGGTTTGAGAAGCAAAACTGTGATCTGTGGAAAGGATGTGCATGGCCCTTTTAAAAAAGAAAAGATCAGAAAGACACCAGGCCCAGATGGTGTGACCCCCTCCTGCCTGAAAGCTTGTGCTGATCAGATAGCCCCCATCTTAACACTGATTTGCAACAGGTCACTGGAACTGGTTGAACTTCCCTCCTTCTTCAAATGTTCCATCATCATCCCAGTCCCCAAGAAATCCTCCATCAGTGGACTGAATGACTGCCTAAAGACCTGTCGCCTTGACATGTGTAGTCATGAAGTCCTTCGAGAGGCTGGTGTTGGCCCATCTGAAGGACATCGTAGACCCCCTGCTGGACTCCCTGCAGTTTGCCTACTGGTCAAACAGGTCAGCGGATGATGTGGTCAACATGGCACTCCATTACATCCTTCAACACCTCAACTCCCCATGGACCTATGCACAGGTCCTTTTGTGGACTTTAGCTCGGTGTTTAATACCACCATCCTGGATATTCTCCACTCCAAACTAACCCAGCTCACTGTGCCTGCCCCCACCCGTCAGTGGATCATCAGCTTTCTGACAGCCAGGAAGCAGCAGGTGAGGTTGGGGAAAACCACAGACACACATCACCAAGTGATATTCCGGAACCTCATAATTTACAAATTAAGCACTGGAGAGGGGTATTCTTTTTTCTGTGATCGACTCTTTCTTCTTCATTTTCCAAGCAGTGCTACAACATCACCAAATTAAAGCTGTTACTTCAATGTGAAAATGCAAAATTTTCTGTTTAGAGCCTGTTTGGTTCGTCTGCTCTGGGCTACTGTAAAAACATAACAGCCTCTGTGAAAGGGGACCCACTCCCTATGTAGATATAAAAGGCTCATTCTAAACTAAAGAAAACTCAGGTGATAACACACTGAATGAAAACATATTCATGAATACTATATTCTATTTCTGCTAACAGCTCCATCTAAATCTTACACAGTGTACTTTTAATGGACAGAGAAGATACCAGCTCACACTGAACCACACTGTCCTCTTCTGTACCTGCAGCTGGGCCTCTGTTTGGCTCCTGTGCACTCTTCTCCACCTTCTCCAGCAAAGACACCAGTGATTGAGGGAAGGTAGAAGCAGCTTTCTGCTGGATGCTTCGGAGCAGATTGAAAAGTGCTCCCTCACTGAGCTGCCCCTCATTCACTCTGCTCATCAGCTTCTCCAATGCTGAGCTGGGATCTGCCTCCTCACAGCACTGACACACAACCTGGCAGGAATAGAAATGGAGCTTCATTTGCTGCTTGCTTACTGCAGACAGAACAAAGCCTTAATTTGAAAAGCAGCATATATTAGAAACCTTTGTAACTAATTTTACCTGTGTTCTAAAAATATTTTTTTTTTCTACATTTTAGTAAGAAGCCACCCTGTTTTCTGATCTGTCCAGAAGTTGAATTATCCTACTTTGAAAACAAATGCTGGAGTTAATTAGATGGAGTTGATCTAATTGTGAATGCAAAAATAAATCTGGAGGAAAAGATTAAAGACCCACTCCATTAAAAAAATATCATCCCTCCACTATACGGACTGTTATATACAGTATAGGTGCATAGTTTGTGACTAACAGGCTGTTTTCACATTTCTCTGCTGAAGGGGATGATATCAGTTTCCTCCCAAAAAATGTGAGTGTGAAAGACGCTATAGCAGACAGGATTTGTGATGCCGCAAATTCGGACAGCCAAAAATGGTTCGCGGGTTTTCTGGAGTTCGGGAGAAACCTGAAGCCTCTGGTCTCAGCAGCCAGAACCACCTTATCACCAACAGGAAGTGAAGGTTTTATCTGTTAACAGCAAATATGCAGGAGTGCACAGTATTTGGATGTAAACTGGACCCTGGAGCTTCTTTACACTATTTATATAATTATTTAGCCAACACTGAGACGGTGTGAGATGTACCATTATTAACAGCTTAGCTATAGTGTTGGCTTCTGGTAACAGCCTGAGTGTTCGTTAGCCAGCTGCTAATAACACAAGCTCTCTGTCTTCTTTTAATGTTACTAAATTAACTTTTGGATCAACAGAAAAAAATTAAGAAATACTGACATCCTACCAAATGTTATGAGAGGTGTAACTAGTTACCGGTGTTTAAAAACTATGCTTTGGTTGGCTCACTGCTAAAGCTACCAGTTAGCCTTGTGATAACTGTTAACTTAGCCTCTGCCAAAAATACAAATCTCCAAATTCTCCGTTACAGGATTGCATTTTGGATCAGTCAACAAGCAAAAATAAAGAGATACTGACATACTATCAAATGTTACGAGACAGTGAAAGACGCATAACACTGCTGGAGTATTAACAGCAAAGCACAAATACAGTCAGAAGTTTACATACACTTAGGATGAAGTCATTAAAACTGATTTTTGACCACTGATGAGATGTCATGTTAACAAATTATCATTTTGGCAAGTCAGTTAGACTAACACAAGTAAAATTTTCCAACAGTTCTTTACAGATAGATTGTTTCACTTATAATTCACTATATCAATTCCAGTGGGTCAGAATTTTAAATGCCTTTAAACAGCTTGGAAAATTCCAGAAAATGATGTCAAGGCTTTAGAAGCTTCTGATAGGTTAACTGACATCATTGGAGTCAAAAGAAGGTGCACCTGTGGATATATTCAAACTCAGTACCTCTTCATTTGACATCATGGGAAAACCAAAAGCCAAGACCTCAGAAAAAAATGTGGGCCTTCACCAGTCTGGTTCATCTTTGGGAGCAATTTCTCCTGAAGGTACCACATGCATCTGTACAAACAATACTATGCAAATATAAACACCACAGGACAACGCCATCATAATGCCCAGGAAGGAGGCACGTTCGGTCTCCTAGAGATAAACATACTTTGGTCCGAATAGTACAAATCAATCCCAGAACAATAGCAAAGGACCTTGTGAAGACACTGGATGAAACAGGCACCAAAGAATCTATATCCACAGTACAACAAGTCCTATATCAACATAACCAGAGAGGCTGATCAGGAAGGAAAAAGCCACTGCTCCAAGACTGCCATAAAAATAAAAGCAGACTGCATTTTGCAGCTGCATATAGGGACAAAGATCTTACCTTTTGGAGAAATGTCCTCTGGTCTGACGAAACAAAAATTAACTGTTTGACTGTAATGGAGGAAAAAGGGGGAGGCTTGCAAGCCAAAGAACACCATCTCAACTGTGAAGCACAGGGGTAGCAGCATCATGTTGTGGAGGTGCTTTGCTGCAGGAGGGACTGGGACACGTCACAAAATAGATGACATCATAAGGAAGGAAGATTATGTGGATATACTTAAGCAGCATCTCAAGACATCAGCCAGGAAGCTAAAGCGTGGTCACAAATGGGTCTTGTCCAAATGGACAATGACCCCAAGCAGACTTCCAGAGTTGTGGCAAAATGGCTTAAAGACAACAAAGTCAAGGTATTGTAGTGGCCATCATCCCTGACCTCAGTCCAATAGAAAATTTGTGTGCAGAACTAAAAACATGTGTGCGAGCAAGGAGGCCTACAAACCTAACTCAGTTCTACCAGTTCTGTCTGGGGGAATTGGCAAAAGTTCCAACAACTTATTGTAAGAAGCTTGTGTAAGGTACCCTGAAACATTTGACCCAATTTAATCAATTTAAAAGAAATGCTGCCAAATACTGAGTGCATGTAAACTTCCAACCCACTGGAAATGTGATGACAGAAATAAAAGCTGAAATCTTTTTCCCTACTATTATTCTGACATTTCACATTCTTACAATAAAGTAGTGATCCTAACTGGCCTAAGACAGGGAATGTTTATAGGACTAAATATCAGCAGTTGTGAAAAACTGAGTTTAAGTGTATTTGGCCACTTGACCTGACTACACCTGTAA